>NC_069503.1:206816353-206960086 GCF_027579735.1 Bombina bombina | reverse complement strand
AAGAAATATAAGTCTTCCAGACTCTATAATATATCTCCCTAGATACGGATTTACGAGCCTGTAACATAGTATTAATCACAGAGTCCGAGAAACCTCTTTGACTAAGAATCAAGCGTTCAATCTCCATACCTTTAAATTTAAGGATTTGAGATCCTGATGGAAAAAAGGACCTTTGTGACAGAAGGTCTGGTCTTAACGGAAGAGTCCCACGGTTGGCAAGAGGCCATCCGGACAAGATCCGCATACCAAAACCTGTGAGGCCATGCTGGAGCCACCAGCAGAACAAACAAGCATTCCTTCAGAATCTTGGAGATTACTCTTGGAAGAAGAACTAGAGGCGGAAAGATATAGGCAGGATGATACTTCCAAGGAAGTGACAACGCATCCACTGCTTCCGCTTGAGGATCCCTGGATCTGAACAGATACCTGGGAAGTTTCTTGTTTAGATGAGAAGCCATCAGATCTATTTCTGGAAGACCCCACATTTGAACAATCTGAAGAAATACCTCTGGGTGAAGAGACCATTCGCCCGGATGTAATGTTTGGCGGCTGAGATAATCCGCTTCCCAATTGTCTATACCTGGGATATGAACCGCAGAAACTAGACAGGAGCTGGATTCCGCCCATACCAGAATTCGAGATACTTCTTTCTGTGAGTCCCTCCTTGATGATTGATGTATGCCACAGTTGTGACATTGTCTGTCTGAAAACAAAAGAACGATTCTCTCTTTAGAAGATGCCAAGACTGAAGAGCTCTGAAAATTGCACGGAGTTCCAAAATATTGATCGGTAATCTCACCTCCTGAGATTCCCAAACCCCTTGTGCTGTCAGAGACCCCCAAACAGCTCCCCAACCTGTCAGACTTGCATCTGTTGAAATTACAGTCCAGGTCGGAAGAACAAAAGAAGCCCCCTGAACTAAACGATGGTGATCTGTCCACCACATCAGAGAGTGTCGTACAATCTGTGTTAAAGATATTAATTGAGATATCTTTGTGTAATCCCTGCACCACTGGTTCAGCATACAGAGCTGAAGAGGTCGCATGTGAAAACGAGCAAAGGGGATCGCGTCTGATGCTGCAGTCATAAGACCTAGAATTTCCATGCATAAAGCTACCGAAGGGAATGACTGTGACTGAAGGTTTCGACAAGCTGATATCAACTTTAGACGTCTCTTGTCTGTCAAAGACAGAGTCATGGACACTGAATCTATCTGGAAACCTAAAAAGGTTACCCTTGTTTGAGGAATCAATGAACTTTTGGTAAATTGATCCTCCAACCATGATCTTGAAGAAACAACACAAGTCGATTCGTATGAGATTCTGCTAAATGTGAAGACTGAGCAAGTACCAGGATATCGTCCAAATAAGGAAATACCACAATACCCTGTTCTCTGATTACAGACAGAAGCGCACCGAGAACCTTTGTAAAAATTCTTGGAGCTGTAGCTAGGCCAAACGGTAGAGCCACAAACTGGTAATGCTTGTCTAGGAAAGAGAATCTCAGAAACTGATAGTGATCTGGATGAATCGGAATATGCAGATATGCATCCTGTAAATCTATTGTGGACATATAATGCTCTTGCTGAACAAAAGGCAGGATAGTCCTTACAGTTACCATTTTGAATGTTGGTATCCTTACATAACGATTCAATATTTTTAGATCCAGAACTGGTCTGAAGGAATTCTCCTTCTTTGGTACAATGAAGAGATTTGAATAAAACCCCAGCCCCTGTTCCAGAACTGGAACTGGCATAATTACTCCAGCCAACTCTAGATCTGAAACACATTTCAGAAATGCTTGAGCCTTCGCTAGGTTTACTGACTGGGACACGGGAAAGAAAAAATCTCTTTGCAGGAGGCCTTATCTTGAAGCCAATTCTGTACCCTTCTGAAACAATGTTCTGAATCCAGAGATTGTGAACGGAATTGAACCAAATTTCTTTGAAAAAACGTAATCTGCCCCTTACCAGCTGAGCTGGAATGAGGGCCGCACCTTCATGTGGACTTGGGAGCTGGCTTTGGTTTTCTAAAAGGCTTGGATTTATTCCAGACTGGAGATGGTTTCCAAATTGATACCGCTCCTGAAGATGAAGGATCAGGCTTTTCTTCCTTGTTGTGACGAAAGGAACGAAAACGATTATTACACCTAAATTTACCTTTAGATTTTTTATCCTGTGGTAAAAAAGTTCCTTTCCCTCCAGTAACAGTTGAGATAATAGAATCCAACTGAGAACCAAATAATTTATTACCCTGGAAAGAAAGGGAAAGCAGAGTAGACTTAGAAGACATATCAGCATTCCAAGTTTTAAGCCATAAAGCTCTTCTAGCTAAAATAGCTAGAGACATATACCTGACATCAACTCTAATGATATCAAAGATGGCATCACAAATAAAATTATTAGCATGTTGTACAAGAATAATAATGCTATGAGAATTATGATCTGTTACTTGTTGCGCTAAAGCTTCTAACCAAAAGGTTGAAGCTGCAGCAACATCCGCTAAAGATATAGCAGGTCTAAGAAGATTACCTGAACACAAGTAAGCTTTTCTTAGAAAGGATTCAATTTTCCTATCTAAAGGATCCTTAAAGGAAGTACCATCTGCCGTAGGAATAGTAGTACGCTTAGCAAGAGTAGAGACAGCCCCATCAACCTTAGGGATTTTGTCCCAAAATTCTAATCTGTCAGATGGCACAGGATATAATTGCTTAAAACGTTTAGAAGGAGTAAAAGAATTACCCAAATTATTCCATTCCCTGGAAATTACTTCAGAAATAGCACCAGTGACAGGAAAAACTTCTGGAATAACTACAGGAGATTTAAAAACCTTATCTAAACGTTTAGATTTAGTATCAAGAGGACTAGAATCCTCAATTTCTAATGCAATTAGGACTTCTTTAAGTAAAGAACGAATAAATTCCATTTTGAATAAATATGAAGATTTATCAGCATCAACCTCTGAGACAGAATCCTCTGAATCAGAAGAAACAATATCAGTATCAGAATGATGATGTTCATTTAAAAATTCATCTGAAAAATGAGAAGTTTTAAAAGACTTTTTACGTTTACTAGAAGGAGGAATAACAGACATAGCCTTCCTAATGGATTTAGAAACAAAATCTCTTATGTTATCAGGAACACTCTGAGTATTAGATGTTGACGGAACAGCAACAGGTAATGTAACAGTACTAAAGGAAATATTATCTGCATTAGCAAGTTTGCCATGACAAACAGTACAAACAACAGCTGGAGGAACAGATACCAAAAGTTTACAGCAGATACACTTAGCTTTGGTAGCTCCAGCACCAGGCAGGGATATTCCAGAAGTATCTTCTGACTCAGCTTCAACGTGGGACATCTTGCAATATGTAATAGAAAAAACAACATATAAAGCAAAATTGATCAAATTCCTTAAATGACAGTTTCAGGAATGGGAAAAAAATGCCATAGAACAAGCTTCTAGCAACCAGAAGCACAAAATAATGAGACTTAAATAATGTGGAGACAATAGTGACGCCCATATTTTTTAAGCGCCAAAAAAGATGCCACATCAGGAACGCCGGCACTTTTGGCGCAAAAAAACGTCAAAAATTAAGCAACTTCCGGCGACACATATGACGCCGGAAACAGAGAAAAGATTTTGCGCCAAAAAAGTCCGCGCCAAGAATGACGCAATAAAATGAAGCATTTTCAGCCCCCGCAAGCCTAACAGCCCACAGGAAAAAGTCAAATTTTTAAGGTAAGAAAAAATGATTTATTCATATGCATTATCCCAAATATGAAACTGACTGTCTGAAATAAGGAATGTTGAACATCCTGAGTCAAGGCAAATAAATGTTTGAATACATATATTTAGAACTTTATATAAAAGTGCCCAACCATAGCTTAGAGTGTCACAGAAAATAAGACTTACTTACCCCAGGACACTCATCTACATGTAGTAGAAAGCCAAACCAGTTCTGAAACGAGAATCAGTAGAGGAAATGGTATATATAAGAGTATATCGTCGATCTGAAAATGGAGGTAAGAGATGAATCTCTACGACCGATAACAGAGAACCTATGAAATAGACCCCGTAGAAGGAGATCACTGCATTCAAATAGGCAATACTCTCCTCACATCCCACTGACATTCACTGCACGCTGAGAGGAAAACCGGGCTCCAACCTGCTGCGGAGCGCATATCAACGTAGAATCTAGCACAAACTTACTTCACCACCTCCATAGGAGGCAAAGTTTGTAAAACTGATTTGTGGGTGTGGTGAGGGGTGTATTTATAGGCATTTTGAGGTTTGGGAAACTTTGCCCCTCCTGGTAGGAATGTATATCCCATACGTCACTAGCTCATGGACTCTTGCTAATTACATGAAAGAAAAAAGGATTTGCTTTAATGCGTTATTACGGCACTATTGCTTGTATATAACTTTATTGCTTAACCCATGCAAAAGGTTGAACATACAGCTAAATTAGCTCCAGAATAGCACTGATGAACATATCTGGTAAGTCAATGACAAGAGACATAAGTGGGTAGCCACCAATCATGAACTATCTCCCAGTACATTGCTGCTAGTATCTATTGTATACTTTTCAACAAAGGATAACAACGAAGCTAAGCAAATTTGATAATAGATGTAAATTGAAGTCTCTCAAATTTGCATGCTCTATCTGAATCATGAAAGTTCAAATTAATATCTTTGATGTCCCTTTAACAGGCGACAATGTTAGATCTCTTCCTGGCTTTTAGAGATAGAAAACCCCATCTTACAAATTGTTAAGATAGCAAGAAAGTAAAGTTAGATGAGACTGCGTATCTAGGAATGAATAATCTGATAACAAATTATAATAGTTACATATATTGCAACAAGGGGTGCAGTGATAGAGGATTTGTGTTTAAAGGCACACTGAACCAAAAAAAATTATTTTGTGATTCAGATAGAGCATGAAATTATAAGCAACTTTTTAATTTACTCCTATTATCAAATGTTCTTTATTCTCTTGGTATCTTTATTTGAAATGCAAGAATGTAAGTTTAGATGCCGGCCCATTTTTGGTGAACAACCTAGGTTGTCCTTGCTGATTGGTGGATAATTCATCCACCAATCAAAAACTGCTGTCCAGAGTCCTGGACCAAGGAAAAAAAGCTTAGATGCCTTCTTTTTCATATAAAGATAACAAGAGAACAAAGAAACATTGATAATAGGAGTAAATTAGAAAGTTGCTTAAAATTGCATGCTCTATCTGAATCACAAAAGAAAAAATTTGGGTTCAGTGTCCCTTTAAGTCATTACAACTCATGGGCCCATTTATCATGGTGTGAGGGACCCTGATTGCAAGTCTTTGAGGCCTCCAGTACAACATTGCCAGATGGAATTCATCATCACCCAAGCAAACGTTTGTGCAGTCCCACCCCCTGAGCTTGCACAACCAATTATGTGAAAGCAGAGCTTGTTAGTCATATCACACCTCTGAAGTTGCAGGCATGTTAAGATGTATGATTGAGCCTACACTGAAAAGGCCTAGAGGCTGCTTACACAGATTAATACATTTAGGACTATCTGAAAAAATTGGATATTTAAGATAGATGGCTTACACCTGAACTAGGTGTGAATTTGAGTTAGATGTTAAGATTCTTCATTAAATGTAATGTAAACTTGAAAAGGGGGTTGCAATAATACATGGTCAGATAATCAAGTTTTGGTAACTGTAATCGAATCAAGATATTATAACTCTCATAAAAGGGACAGTTACACCTGGTTAAATTTAAGGGACAGTAGAGTCAAAATCAAACTTTCATGATTTATATACTAGTCTTTTGCATTATGGTTCTTTTGAGAGTGAGAGCCTTAGGTGTTAACGTGGTGGTGGTGGGGAGGAGTTGGCAGTTGTAACCAACTTTCCAATTCACTTCTATTATCAAATTTACTTTGTTCTCTTGGTAGCCTTTGATGGAAAGCATACCTATATAGGCTCAGAAGCAGCAATGCACTACTGGGATCTAGTTGGCTATTGGTGCCTCTTGTCATTAACTCACCTGATGTTTGGCTAGCTCCTAGGAGTACTATTTTAAGGAAAAATAACAAATAAAGGCTAGGTTATAGCTGAGAACAACTTGAATATGCCAGATATAGATTGGAAGGTACTGTTTGCAATATCAATTAGAAGTAGTTAGGTTCTTTAATTACTGAAAGAGGAATTACTTGTGTCTTGATTGATGTCTAAATGTAGCCAGCAAGCACTACCCAGGTGCTGAACCAAAAATGGGCCTTTCATTCAAATAAAGATTCTAAAAGAATGAAGAAAAAACATAATTTATGCTTACCAGATAAATTCCTTTCCTTCCTGGCAGGGAGAGTCCATGACTTTATTCCTTACTGTTGGGAAAATACAACTCCTGGCCACCAGGAGGAGGCAAAGACACCACAGCCAAAGGCTTAAATATCCCTCCCACTTCCCCTATTCCCAGGTCATTCTGCCAAGGGAACAAGGAAAAATAAGAGAAACAGGGTATAAAAAAGTGCCAGAACAAAAAAAAAAAAAAAAAAAAAAAAAAAAAGGGAGCCGCCCATCAGAAAGACAATGAAAAACAAAGATGAAGATGGTCTGAATTACTTAGCAGTCCTTAGTAGTTTGAAGATAGAGCTTCAAGGCACGAACCACATCTAGATTGTGAAGCAAACATTCCTTTGCTGAAGAAGAATTAGGACACAAGGAAGGAACAACAATGTATTTATTAATGTTAGTATTCGACACCAACTTAGGGAGGAACCCTAATTTAGTACGTAAAACCGCCTTATCACTATGGAAAACAAGATAAGGGGAGTCACACTGCAAAGCAGAAATCAGAAACTCCTCTGCACGCAGAGGCAATAGCCAACAAAAAAAGAACCTTCCAAGATAACAATTTCATATCAACAGTATGCATAGGCTCAAACGGAGTCTGCTGCAGAACACTAAGAACAAGATTGAGGCTCCAAGGTGGAGCCCCAGATATAAACACAGGTCTGATCCTAGTCAGAGCCTTAACAAAGGACTGCACATCTGGGAGCTCAGCCAATCTCTTGTGCAGTAGTACCGACAGGGCCGATATCTGTCCCTTCAGGGAACTAGCAGATAGACACTTCTCCAGTCCATCCTGGAGAAAAGATAAAATTCTGGAAAACATAACCTTATGCCAGGAAAAGCCATGTTCTTCACACCAGTACAAGTAAGTCCTCCACACTTTATGGTGGATACAACAAGTAACTGGCTTACAAGCTTGAATAAGAGTGTCAATAACACACTAAGAAAACTCTCTCTTGGCTAAGACTAAGCATTCAATCTCCACGCAGTCAGCCTCAGAGAATCTAGATTTTGATGAATGAAGGGACCCTGTATCAGCAGATCTCTGTGACAAGGTAACCTCCACTGAAGAGATGAGGACATCCCCACCAGATCCACAAATCACGTCCTTCTCGATCACGATGGAGCAATCGTAATCGGAGATGCTCGCTCCTGCTTGATGCGAGCCACCACACAAGGGAGAAGCGGTAATGGCCTTCCATCCGGGTGAATGGTCTCTTCACCCCGAGGTTTGTGGAGCTTTGTCTCAGATGGGGAACGCCGGAGATAGATCTCATGGCGTCTAGACTGAGAAAATTTCTCATGGATATGGAGTCTATTATAGTTCCAAGGAAATTCACCCTTGTACTTGGAGTAAGAGAACTCTTTTCCAAGTTTATCTTCCATCTATGTGATAGAAGAAGACTGAGAAGGGACTCCGAACGTTCTTCCGCTAGATGAAAAGATGGTGCCTGTAGCAAGATATTGTCCAGGTAAGGTGCTACTGTAATACCTTGTGTTCTGGCAACGACTAGAAGAGCCCCCAGAAACTTTAAAAATATCCTTGGAGCAGTAGCTAGGCCAAACAGAAGAGCTATGAACTGGAAGTGCTGGTCCAGAAAGGCAAACTTCAGAAACTGAAAATGTTCCCTGTGAATCGGAACGTGAAGGTATACATCCTTTAGGTCTATTGTGGTCATAAACTGTCCTACCTGAACCAGAGGAGGGATTGACCCTATTGTCTCCATCTTGAAAGAGGGAACGAGCAGAAACTTGTTTAGGCACTTTAGGTCCAGAATTAGACGAAAAGTACCCTCCTTCTTTGGAACCATGAAAAGGTTTGAATAAAACCCCAAACCTCTTTCTGCTGTAGGTACCGGAAAAATTACTCCTAGAGAGGAGAGATCCCTTACGTAACCTAAGAAGGCTGCCCTCTTTTATGGTCTTGTCGAAAGACTGGAGTGTAGGAATCTGCCCATGGCGCATGAGACTTGAATCATATCCTCTATCCCTGGGATACAACTTCCAGGACCCAAGGATCCTGTACATCCTGGAACCAAGCATCTGAAAAAGAGACAGTCTGTCCCCTACTCGATCCAATCCCGGATCAGGGGCCGCCCCTTTATGCAAATTTGTTCTTAGCGGGCATCTTAGTCTGTTTGGACATATTCCAGGAGTGAGCGGGCTTCAAAGTACTCTTGGGCTGGTCGGACTTGGAAGAGGACTGCTGTCATTGCGACTTGTCAGCACGAAAGGAACGAAAATTAGACAGTTGCAGCCCCATAGGCCTATTTTTCTAATCTTGCGGTAGGAAGGCAACTTTCCCTCCGGTAACCGTAGAGATAATGGAGTCCATCCCTGGACCAAATAAACTCTTCCCCTTGAAGAGTAGAGAAAGGAGTCTGGATTTAGAAGTCATATCTGCAGACCAAGACTTCAACCAGAGAGCCCGGCGGGCTAGAACCGCAAAGCCAGCAACCTTTGCATTTATGTGAATAATCTGCATATTCGCATCACAGATTTAGGAGTTAACAATTCTCAGTGCCTTAATTCTCTCCTGAATATTCTCGAGGGGAGTCTCCACCTCAATGAGTCTCTGAGTGTCATTCAAGTAGGTAGCTGCTCGAGCAACCGTGGCTCCAGCTGCCGCCGGTTGAAATAAAAACCCTGTATGTTGAAACATCTTCCTCAGAAAAGTTTCCATTTTTTAATCCATAGGCTCTCTAAAAGAAGAACTATCCTCTAGAGGGATAGTAGTATGCTTAAGGGACCGGGAATAAACTTTTAAAAGAAGACAAGGGGGAAAAAGAAGTTCCTACTTTTTCCCATTTGTTACTAATGTTCGCCATCTTAACTGGCACAGGAAAAGTCAGAGGGACCTACCTTCATAAACCCTGTCTTATTTAGGGATCTTAGGCTCCTCAGGGAGAGTAGCCTCTGGAACCTCTAGAGGTTTAAAGGGACACTGAACACAAATTTTTTTCTTTCGGGATTCAGAAAGAGCATGCAATTTTAAGCAACTTTATAATTTACTCCTATTTTCTAATTTTCTTCATTCTCTTGGTATCTTTATTTGAAAATCAAGAGTAAGTTTAGATGCCGGCCCTTTTTTGGTCAACAACCTGGGTTGTTCTTGCTGATTGGTGAATAACTTCATCCACCAATAATCAAATGCTGTCCATGGTCTGAACCAAAAATTGGCTGGCTCCTTAGCTTAAATGCCTTCTTTTGTAAATAAAGATAGCAAGAGAACGAAGAAAAATTGATAATAGGAGTAAATTAGAAAGTTGCTTACAATTGCATGCTCTATCTGAATCACAAAGGGAAACATTTGGGTTCAGTGTCCCTTTAATAACTGAAGTCTCCGACTCAAAGTTCGCCCTCTGAAGCAACAGAGGGCGACTCATCCTCGGATAGCTGGGATATAATAGCTAAAGCCAACATATATTTAGATGAGTCTAGGTCAGGAGAACTATGTTTCCCTTTCTCTTGCGTTTGTTAGAGCGAGGTACGGCACTCAGGCCTGCAGACACATTAAATTGTAACTGCGCGGTAAAGTCCGCTGGACTCCACATGCAGTTCCCCGTGGCTCAACTAATTCTCCCTGGAGAAGGAGAATTAGTTGAGCCACGGGGAACTGCATGCGGAGCGGGTAATATAGAGAGGGTAGTTATTTCTCAGGACCCAGATTCCTGAGAAGTAGATGGCTCAGTAGGGCTAATAGCTTTATCAGTATTAGCAGGCTTGTCTCCCTTCTTTGAACAGTGTTTAGGCAAATGGAACAAAATTGAGCAGGCGGGCAAACCACAGCCTCCTCACAATATAAACAGGAATTATTAATCAGTACAGAAGGAGTGGAACCTTCTAATGTAGTATCAGAGTCACCCATAGCTTTGCATATACCTAAAGAAGGACAATCAAAAAGAAATGCTTTTATTTAAAAAAAACACGGCACCTTAATACTCCCAATGGCTGGGGCACTCACCACCTCCTAGACCCAGACAGCTTACAGTGAAACGCTCTCCTCAGGAGTGATGTCTGCAGCAGGATCTTAGGAAATGGAAGACCGCACCCGGTTACGTGTTACGTAAGACAGGACTTCCCCCTGCTATGAAAAAGGGCGCCAAGCTATCATGAGCTGCGCAACACTTCAAAAACGAGGTTGACATAATTACTTAGAACTCCAGTGCTTTCTCTAAGGGAACATACCCATACAAGACTATCCAAATCTTCTGACCCTCCAATAGAAACAAAAAAGGCAAAGATTGACTGGAGGATAGGGGAAGTGGGAGGGATATTTAAGCCTTTGACTAGTGTGTCTTTGCCTCCTCCTGGTGGCCAGGTGTTGTATTTTCCCAACAGTAAGGGATGAAGTTGTGGACTCTCCCTGCCTTATGGAAGGAAATTAATAGGAGTAAATTAGAAAGTTGCCTAAAATTGCATGCTCTAGCTGAATCATGAAAGTTAAAATTTTGACTAGACTATTCCTTTAAGTTCAAACATGCTTGACCCATTACTTTATAAAAACTAAAGTACTTTTTAGAAATTAAACCTTTACACTTACAGCCTCAATAATTAAGGGGTCAGTCATAAATTCTTTTTTAGAAAATGTATCCAATGGTTTTCAACAATAAAGTCTGGGGATTTTAGAAGATAATTCATAGGATACGTTTTTCAACCCCTTATTTAATTGTAAACAAAATGCATCTACATATTACTCTAAGGCTAGTGGTTGCTTTGAATACATAAAAAGAGAGAAGCGCTCAACCTGGGAACGAACAATAGCATAATAGCTTGCTCTATGGCTAATTACCACCCAAGAAGCAGCCTCCCTTTGCTCAACATGTGCCTTTCGCAAAGAAGAACTTTCCTGAAGCATATCAGTCTAATCCTGACTTCACAGAGAGAAAAAGCAAAACCCCAGACGTACGTTTCGCCCTATTGTGGGCCTCGTCAGTGAGGTGCAGCCATATCCCTCTAGGCACACTGAGCACACTGAGCAACGGGTCCAAGTCTGGATTCCCACATCACACTTAGGGAGACTTCTCTAAGTGTCATAATTTCCATAAATAAAGAGAAGCACTCAACCTGGGAACGAACAATAGCATAATAGCTTGTTCTATGGCTAATTACCACCCAAGAAGCAGCCTCCCTTTGCTCAACATGTGCCTTTCACAGAGAAGAACTTTCCTGAAGCATATCAGTCTGATCATGACTTCACAGTACAGTACAGCCCTGAAATACCAGGCAATCCCTCTCTGACGTACGTTTCGGCCTATTTTTGGCCTCGTTAGTGAGGTGCAGCCATATCCCTCTAGGCACACTGAGCAACGGTTCCACATCTGGATTCCTGCATCACACTTAGGGAGACTCCCCTAAGAGTCATAATTTGCATAAATAAAAAGAGAGAAGCACTCAACCTGGGAACGAACAATAGCATAATAGCTTGTTCTATGGCTAATTACTACCCAAGAAGCAGCCTTTGAATACATCATTATGTCTGGCATGCATTTACGATTTAATATATTTTTAAATAAATATTTTTAAAGAAATTATGTTAAAAGTGCATTAATTCAGGTAACAGAACTGCAATATTAACTTTTATAAAGTTTCCCATCATACAACGTGAAAAACCAGCAATAAAGCATACAATATAACCAAATCACATGAATTTGAACAGAACTGCATTTCTTTGCAAGTTAAACAGGGCTTTAATAATGGTATGAAAGAAAGCATCTCCTGAGTATGCATAAGCAGATTTTTACCTGTGGATTTCAGTGGGTAGTTATTTAATTAGTTTAAGAGAAATCTTAGGAGTTTTGCTGGATATAAAAAGACAGCTTTGATGTCGTAAGCCATGCCAAGAGGTAAACTAATAAAATTCACTTTTTTTATTGGACTTCAAAAGATGTCTCAACTATCAAATTGTGTTAAAAAAAATACATAACCATAAAAAGGTATGATTTAGATACATCTATACATAATTGGGATTTTTTTTTTTTTGCTTACAATACAATTATTGAAATATAAAAGCAAAACCTCCCATAATTTTCATTTTTTCTCCCATGAGCAGCAGTAGATACATTAACCCCTTAACGACTGAGGACGTGCAGGGTACGTCCTCAGAAAAAAGGCAGTTAATGCCTGAGAACGTACCCTGCACGTCCTCAGTGTGGAAAGCAGCTGGAAGCGATCCTGCTCGCTTCCAGATGCTTTCTGGTTATTGCAGTGATGCCTCAATATGGAGGCATCCTGCTATAACCTTTTTAAGTCATCCGGTGCAGAGAGAGCCACTCTGTGGCCCTCTCTGCACCGGAGATCGGTGGCTCCCTGCGTTAGTGGGTGGGAGCCGGACCGGGAGGCGGGTGGCGGCCATCGATGGCCCTGTTGATGTGAGGGGGGGGCGGGGTCGTGGGCGGGGGGTGGCTGGGGGCGCGCACAGGCGCGCGCGTGCACGGGAGGGTGGGGGCGGGCGCGTGCACGGGGAGGGAGCGGGTGGGAACCGCTACACTACAGAAAATGTGGAAATAAAAAATATAAAAAAATGTCAAAATAATAAAAAAAACGATCAGCAAGGTGGTGGGGGTTTGTCTGTGTGTGTGTGGGGGGGGAGCTACACTACAGAAAAAAACAAACAAACAAAAAAAAAGCACTTTTTATTGTAAACTGGGTACTGGCAGACAGCTGCCAGTACCCAAGATGGCCCCCAATAAGGCAGAGGGGAGGGTTAGAGAGCGGTTTTGGGGGGGATCAGGGAGGTTGGGGGCTAAGGGGGGATCCTACACAGTAGCATATGTAAATATGCTAAAAAAAAATTCATTTTTTTTTTAAAACCCTTTTATTTTAGTACTGGCAGACTTTCTGCCAGTACTTAAGATGGCGGGGACAATTGTGGGGTGGGGGAGGGAAGGGAGCTGTTTGGGAGGGATCAGGGGGTGGGATGTGTCAGATGGGAGGCTGATCTCTACACTAAAGCTAAAATTAACCCTGCAAGCTCACTACAAACTCCCTAATTAACCCTTTCACTGCTAGCCATAATCCACGTGTGAGGCGCGGATTTAGTGGCCTTCTAATTACCAGAAAGCAACGCCAAAGTCATATATGTCTGCTATTTCTGAACAAAGGGGATCCCAGACAAGCATTTACAACCATTTGTGCCATAATTGCACAAGCTGTTTGTAAATGATTTCAGTGAAAAACCTAAAATTGTGAAAAATGTTACGTTTTTTTTAATTTGATCGCATTTGGCGGTGAAATGGTGGCATGAAATATACCAAAATGTGCCTAGATCAATACTTGGGGTTGTCTACTACACTACACTAAAGCTAAAATTAACCCTACAAGCTCCCTAAAAGCTCCCTAATTAACCCCTTAACTGCTGGGCATGATACACTTGTGGTGCGCAGTGGCATTTAGCGGCCTTCTAATTACCAAAAAGCAACGCCAAAGCCATATATGTGTGCTATTTCTGAACAAAGGGGATCCCAGAGAAGAATTTACAACCATTTATGCCATAATTGCACAAGTTGTTTGTAAATAATTTCAGTGAGAAATCGAAAGTTTGTGAAAAAATTTGTGAAAAAGTGAACGATTTTTTGTATTTGATCGCATTTGGCGGTGAAATGGTGGTATGAAATATACCAAAATTGGCCTAGATCAATACTTTGGGATGTCTACTAAAAAAAAATATATACATGTCAAGGGATATTCAGGGATTCCTGAAAGATATCAGTGTTCTAATGTAACTAGCGCTAATTTTGGAAAAAAATGGTTTGGAAATAGCAAAGTGCTACTTGTATTTATGGCCCTATAACTTGCAAAAAAAGCAAAGAACATGTAAACATTGGATATTTCTAAACTCAGGACAAAATTTAGAAACTATTTAGCATGGGTGTTTTTTGGTGGTTTTAGATGTGTAACAGATTTTGGGGGTCAAAGTTAGAAAAAGTGTGTTTTTTTCCATTTTTCTATAGTAAATTATAAGATATGATGAAAATAATGGTGTCTTTAGAAAGTCCATTTAATGGCGAGAAAAACGGTATATAATATGTGTGGGTACAGTAAATGAGTAAGAAGAAAATTACAGCTAAACACAAACACCGCAAAAATGTAAAAATAGCCTTGGTCCCAAACGGACAGAAAATGGAAAAGTGCTGTGGTCATTAAGGGGTTAAAGGGACAGTAAAGTCAAAACTAAACTTAAATGGATTGGATAGAGCATGACATTTTAAACAACTTTTTTAAATTTACTTCTATTATCAATTTAGCTTAGATTTCTTAGTATCCGTTGTTAAAGAGTAATCGTAGATAAGCTCTGCAGTGTGCATGTGTTTTTAGGTCCTTTGTCAGCAGTGTAAGCAACAATGTTTACAGCCATGTCATGTGTGAAGTGGGAGGTGTTACATAGAGCTCTTGGGGTTTGGGAACCTTTGCCTCCTCAAAGTGGTAGGGAAGGTAACTCCCATGAGTAATGTATCATGGACTCTCACCACCTGTAAGAAAGAAAAGTTTACAAAAACTCTAACAAACATGAAACAGAGATTTTAGTTTTCACTCTTACAAAACATGAATTTATCTGTAAGCATACATTTTATTTACTTCTTGGCAGTGAGTCATGATCCATTATTCTTGGGAACCACCCTTTTTCACCATCAGGAGGAGGCAGAGAGTCCCAAAACCCCAAAAGCTCTACAAAACCCCTCCCACCTCCCATATACCTCAGTCTAATGTAAAGCCAAGCAAGTGCGGTAAGAAAAAAGAATAAAATATATAAAAGGAGCAGGGGGGAAAGATGCGCTTTAGAAAAAAACAAAACTAATCCCAGAAAAAAAAAAAAAGGGTTTTATATCTAAATTTGGGAAGCACCACAGACTTATTACTCTCAGGACAGAGAGTGCTGGCTTGCTGTATTATATATATATATATATATATATATATATATACATACACACACATATACAGGGAGTGCAGAATTATTAGGCAAATTAGTATTTTGACCACATCATCCTCTTTATGCATGTTGTCTTACTCCAAGCTGTATAGGCTCGAAAGCCTACTACCAATTAAGCATATTAGGTGATGTGCATCTCTGTAATGAGAAGGGGTGTGGTCTAATGACATCAACACCCTATATCAGGTGTGCATAATTATTAGGCAACTTCCTTTCCTTTGGCAAAATGGGTCAAAAGAAGGACTTGACAGGCTCAGAAAAGTCAAAAATAGTGAGATATCTTGCAGAGGGATGCAGCACTCTTAAAATTGCAAAGCTTCTGAAGCGTGATCATCGAACAATCAAGCGTTTCATTCAAAATAGTCAACAGGGTCGCAAGAAGCGTGTGGAAAAACCAAGACGCAAAATAACTGCCCATTAACTGAAAAAAGTCAAGCGTGCAGGTGCCAAGATGCCACTTGCCACCAGTTTGGCCATATTTCAGAGCTGCAACATCACTGGAGTGCCCAAAAGCACAAGGTGTGCAATACTCAGAGACATGGCCAAGGTAAGAAAGGCTGAAAGACGACCACCACTGAACAAGACACACAAGCTGAAACGTCAAGACTGGGCCAAGAAATATCTCAAGACTGATTTTTCTAAGGTTTTATGGACTGATGAAATGAGAGTGAGTCTTGATGGGCCAGATGGATGGGCCCGTGGCTGGATTGGTAAAGGGCAGAGAGCTCCAGTCCGACTCAGACGCCAGCAAGGTGGAGGTGGAGTACTGGTTTGGGCTGGTATCATCAAAGATGAGCTTGTGGGGCCTTTTCGGGTTGAGGATGGAGTCAAGCTCAACTCCCAGTCCTACTGCCAGTTTCTGGAAGACACCTTCTTCAAGCAGTGGTACAGGAAGAAGTCTGCATCCTTCAAGAAAAACATGATTTTCATGCAGGACAATGCTCCATCACACACGTCCAAGTACTCCACAGCGTGGCTGGCAAGAAAGGGTATAAAAGAAGAAAATCTAATGACATGGCCTCCTTGTTCACCTGATCTGAACCCCATTGAGAACCTGTGGTCCATCATCAAATGTGAGATTTACAAGGAGGGAAAACAGTACACCTCTCTGAACAGTGTCTGGGAGGCTGTGGTTGCTGCTGCACGCAATGTTGATGGTGAACAGATCAAAACACTGACAGAATCCATGGATGGCAGGCTTTTGAGTGTCCTTGCAAAGAAAGGTGGCTATATTGGTCACTGATTTGTTTTTGTTTTGTTTTTGAATGTCAGAAATGTATATTTGTGAATGTTGAGATGTTATATTGGTTTCACTGGTAAAAATAAATAATTGAAATGGGTATATATTTATTTTTTGTTAAGTTGCCTAATAATTATGCACAGTAATAGTCACCTGCACACACAGATATCCCCCTAAAATAGCTATAACTAAAAACAAACTAAAAACTACTTCCAAAACTATTCAGCTTTGATATTAATGAGTTTTTTGGGTTCATTGAGAACATGGTTGTTCAATAATAAAATTAATCCTCAAAAATACAACTTGCCTAATAATTCTACACTCCCTGTATATATACACACACACACACATATATATATATATATATATATATACATATATACATACACACAGACACACACACAGTCATTTGCAAAAGTTTAGGCACCCCTGACAATTTCCATCATTTTCATTTATAAATAATTGGGTGTTTGGATCAGCAATTTCATTTTGATCTAATAAATAACTGAAGGACACAGTAATATTTCAGTACTGAAATGAGGTTTATTGGATTAACAGAAAATGTGCAATATGCATCCAAACGAAATTAGACAGGTGCATAAATTTGGGCACACCCACAGAAATATTGCATCAATATTTAGTAGAGCCTCCTTTAGCAGAAATAACAGCCTCTAGATGCTTCCTATAGTCTGTAATGAGTGTCTGGATTCTGGATGAAGGTATTTTAGATCATACCTCCTTGCAAAACATCTCTAGTTCAGTTAGGTTTGATGCTTGCCGGGCATGGACAGCCGCTTCAAATCACCCCACAGATTTTCAATGATAATCAGGTCTGGGGACTGGGATGGCCATTCCAGAACACTGTACTTGTTCCTCTGCATAAATGCCAGAGTAGATTTTGAAAAGTGTTTTGGGTTGTTGTCTTGTTGAAATATCCAGCCCGGCGTAACTTCAACTTTGTGACTGATTCCTCAACATTATTCTCAAGTATCTGCTGATATTGAGTGGAATCCATGCAACCCTCAACTTTAACAAGATTCCTAGTACCGGCACTGGCCACACATCCCCACAGCATGATGGAACATCCACCAAATTTTACTGTGGATAGCAAGTGTTTGTCTTGGAACGCTGTGTTCTTTTGCCGCCATGCATAATGCCCCTTGTTATGACCAAATAACTCAATCTTTGTTTCATCAGTTCACAGCACCTTCTTCCAAAATGAAGCTGGCTTGTCCAAATGTGTGTTTGCATTCCTAAAGCGACTGTTTGTGGTGTGTGTGCAGTAAAGGCTTCTTCCACATCCCTCTCCCATACAGCTTCTCCTTGTGCAAACTTCGCTGAATTGTTTAACGATGCACAATGAGACTATCTGCAGCAAGATCATGTTGTAGGTCTTTGGAGGTGGTCTGTTTTTGACCGTTCTCACCATCCTTTCTATCCTTGCCTCTCCGATATTTTACATGGCCTGCCTCTTCTGGCCTTAACAAGAACTGTGCCTGTGGTCTTCCATTTTCTCACTATGTTCCTCATAGTGGACAATGACAGCTTAAATCTCTGCGATAGCTTTTTGTAGCCTTCCCCTTAACCATACAGTTGAACAATCTTTGTTTTCAGGTCATTTGAGAGTTGTTTTCAGGCCCCCATGTTGCCACTCTTCAGAGGAGAGTCAAAGAGAACAACTTGCAATTGGCCAACTTAAATACATTTTCTCATGATTGGATGCACCTGTCTATGAAGTTCAAGGCTTAATGAGCTCTCCAAACCAATTGTGTGTTACAATTAACCAGTGCTAGGTAGTTACAGGTATTCAAATCAACAAAATGACAAGGGTGATCACATTTATTCACCTGTCTAATTTTGTTTGGATGCATATTGCACATCCAATAAACTTAATTTCACTACTAAAATATTACTATTATCCTTCAGTTATTTGATAGATCAAAATGACATTGCTGATCCAAACAACCAATTATTAATAAATGAAAATCATGGAAATTGTCAGGGGTGCCTAAACTTTTGCATACAACTGTATATATACAGTAGTGCTCATAAGTTTACATACCCTGGCAGAATTTATGATTTCTTGGCCATTTTGAATGATAACACAAAAACGTATTTCACTGATGGTTAGTGTTTGGCTGAAGCCATTTATTATATCAAAGATGTTTACCCTTTTTAAATCATAATGACAACAGAAACTACCCAAAAGACCCTGATAAAAAGTTTACATACCCTGGTGATTTTGGCCTTATAACAGGCACACAAGTTGACACAAAGGGGTTTGTATGGCTTTTAAAGGTAATCATCCTCACCTGTGATCTGTTTGCTTGTAATTAGTGTGTGTGTGTATAAAAGGTCAATGAGTTTCTGAAGTCCTGACAGACCCTTGCATTTTTCATCCAGTGCTGCACTGACGTTTCAGGATTCTGAGTCATGGGGAAAGCAAAAGAATTGTCAAAGGATCTGCAGGAAAAGGTAGTTGAAATGTATTAAACAGGAATGGGATATAACTGCGCATCTGAGACGCGAAATCAGGCCCCTCCCACCTCACTCCAGTTCTTGTGAGGCCTAAAGAAACACTCCCAAGTGTTTTAGTAATAGCCATGTGGGTAATAAGCCCTGAAAGAAACCTTCAAAGTGTCTCAAAAAACGAAATTTTTCAATAAAAACCGTTTGCCATTAAGTAGTGTCAACCAGCATAAACTGGCCCTGTTATGTAAGCTTGCAATTCCATACTTAGTTTCTGAATACAGCTTACCCTTCCCTCATGGGGATATTATCAGTCTCTTCTAGCATTATCACAGTCTTGTCTAGAAATAAATGACTGAACATACCTTATTGCAGCTTAACCTGCAAACCGTTCCCCCCAAATGAAGTTTTCTTGCACTCCTCAGTCCTATGTGGGAACAGCAGTGGATTTTAGTTACAACATGAAGAAAATAGTACACACCGGTACTATTTAAAATAACAAACTTTGCTTGTAGAAAATAAAAACTACATTTCTAACACCACATTCACTTTACCCTTCCGATTGCTTAGAGCCGGCAAAGAGAATGAGTGGGGGGTGGAGCTAGAGGGGGAGCTATATGGACAGCTCTGCTGTGTGCTCTCTTTGCCACTTCCTGTTGGGAAGGAGAATATCCCACAAGTAAAGGATGAATCCGTGGACTGGATACACCTTACAAGAGAAAACTTACTATAGCAGGGCACACACACACACACACATACACACACACACACACACAATACCATTGTTAGCCTGTTCTATGGCTATTTATCACCTAGGTGCAGCTTCTTTTAGCCCAGTAATGCTTTTCACAGAGAAGAACTTTCCTGTAGTATATCAGTCTGATCCAGCCTATTATGGTCAGTCCAGCACTGAAATACCAGGCAATTCCTCTCTGAACAAGGAACACAGCAACCCCAGACAATCGTTTTGGCCTTCATTGGGCCTCGTCAGTGAGGTGTAGCCTCTTATTCCACTAAGCACACTGAGCAAGGAACCCACGTGTAGTTTCCACTTTTTCCCATAGGGAGACTAAATACACACAGAGAGAAGAACACTCACAGGAATGAACAACCGCATCAATACCATTGTTAGCCTGTTCGATAGCGATTTACCACCTGGGTGCAGCTTCTTTTTAGCCAAATAATGCTTTTCACAGAGTAGAACTTTCCTGTAGTATATATCAGTCTGATTATATATATATATATATATACATATATATATATATATATATATATATATATATATATATATATATATATTTAACATTTTCTTGTAAGAAGCTAACCAAACTCATGCACAGTCTCAGCACTAGTGTTTCAGCACACTTCTTCAATGTGGGTTATGTTGTTATGCACTGCTTGATGATGGCACCTTCTGTTACTAGGCATAGTAACTAATATCAACATTTTATTATTTGGACCATCACAGTTAAGTATTGAAATGTAACATTCTAAGGAATATGGTGTTTAAATCTATATAAATATTCAAATGCTAATGTTAAACGGACATAAAACCCCAAACTTTTCTTTCATGATTCAGATAGAACATACAAATTTAAACAACTTTCCAATTTACTTCTATTATCAAATGTTATTTGTTTTGTTGTTATCCTTTGTTGAAAAGCAGGAAAGTTCAGGAGTGTTCACGTTTCTGAAGCACTATAATGGCAGCAGTTTTTCAACAATGTTATACATTAGCAAGAGCACTAGATGGCAGCACTATTTCCTGTCATGTAGTGCTCCAGACATGTGCACGCTACCTATCTAGATATCTCTTCAACAAATAACAACAAGAGAACAAAGAAAATTTGATAACAGAAGTAAATTGGACATTTTTAAAAAATGTATTATCTGTCTAAATTATGAAAGAAATTTTTTGGGTTTCATGTCCCTTTAAATTATTTGAATGTAATGTTTGATAAAGTTAACATTTGACATTTGCTTTCAACAGTGGAATATCACCAATATTTATGTATTTATTTTTAAATGCGCTGCTCTTTCATCATCATTTTTAAACATATAATGGCTTGATGAAGTGTTTAGTGATTATGCCCATGGACATTAAAAAAGCCAACTGACTTCAAGCTAAATGAGTGTTTCTTGAAGTAAAATTTTATTTTGAATAATCAAGTCTGGTCTCCCAGCAGAAACTTGTCTGTATATCTAGGGATTTAAAGGGTGATTGCCAGAAGTTTGTGCCAACCAGATTCTTGTAAAGTCTGCTGGGGGAAATGTCCTCTCCCCTATTCCTCTTGTGTAATGTAAGACAAGTTAAGGCCTTACAGTTCTTCATCTACTCTGTTGACTAAAAATGCATGAAAATTAAGGCCATGCTTCA
Organism: Bombina bombina; assembly: GCF_027579735.1. Taxonomy (NCBI): domain Eukaryota; kingdom Metazoa; phylum Chordata; class Amphibia; order Anura; family Bombinatoridae; genus Bombina; species Bombina bombina. Next base: position 206,938,732 of record NC_069503.1, on the reverse strand, counting down.
TGTCCAAAAACCTATATAGGCAATTAATCACTACACATTGCAGTGAAGACAACATCTACCTGTAAATTAATCTGAAGTGAGTTATAGTTGCAGTCTGCATACTATAGAACAGTATGGAAAACACTTAAATCAAGGTCTAGCCTGACAAAATAACAACAAATGTCCTTTGACAAATAGGGATGGACAAAAGGTCTTCAGTTACTATAAACCCCAGAAATGTTCGTATGAAAAAAAAGGCATCATCAAGGACCAACGGTTTACTACAAAGTTCTCAGAATCAGAAAGCAGGTTTAGAAAGCATACATGTATCGAAAACAAGCAAGAGTTCCTAAGAACATCACATTACGTGAGACATGAAGCATCTCTCATAGGGAAAATGGCAGTTGTAAAGATAAAAAGAACCATAGAAGCATCTACAACAGCCATTTGAAATGAGAGATGCTGCTATGGTATTTTCTATCTTTACAACTGGTATTTTCCCAATGAGAAAGATAGAAAGTACCACATTAGAAGTTCATGGAAGCTGATATCTTAAGTCATATTGGGATTACCCAATAGTAGACATCTTCTCTCTGTGTTTCTTTAACAGTGTACTCACCCTGAGACAAGCAAACCAAGATAAACCAGAGGTTTTGCAATCCTGCTTTATTGGCTTAAAAGACATCGGTACTCACATAGAATAATCAGAGAAGGATTCATGGGATACTCTCTCTAATAGGACATCTGCATCGTCAATGGCCAGTGCTTCACCTCATACACAATAGATTACATTAAAAGCCAGGAAAATAACAGGAAAATGAGCAGCATATACTATATACATTGCTAAAAGCAAGAGAACCCTTAGGTCATTTAATTTCTAGTAAAGAGTTTTAAAAAAGTTTGCTTAGGAAAATCACTAGTAAAATTCTACCACTAATATACTAGAGGAATGACTAAATTTCCTGTAAAATAATGTTTGTAAGAAATGAGTATCAGCACACTCAATGTGAAGTAGCCATTGTTAAAATTGATGCATTGATTTTTTTCTAGCATTAAAGGAGTTGAATAACTACATAGGAGGTTGGCAACTACTTGGGGCTTACCTCAAGATCTGCATGTTTCAGGTCTTCTTCAGTTTGAGCCTTTGTAATATAATGCTGAAGACTTTGTTCCTTCCTTCTGTCAGAAGGGCTCTATATGGGTTTCAGCAGGATGAGGTGATTCTCAAGCAAGTTCAAGTCTTGATTAAAGGTGGTCACTAATTTGCATATCAAGCAAAAGATAGTTTTGCCACCATCTTAGTCTGCTTCACCATCAAGTAAAAAAACATAATTTATGCTTACCTGATAAATTCCTTTCTTCTGTAGTGTGATCAGTCCACGGGTCATCATTACTTCTGGGATATTACTCCTCCCCAACAGGAAGTGCAAGAGGATTCACCCAGCAGAGTTGCATATAGCTCCTCCCCTCTACGTCACTCCCAGTCATTCGACCAAGGACCAACGAGAAAGGAAAAGCCAAGGGTGAAGTGGTGACTGGAGTATAAATTAAAAAATATTTACCTGCCTTAAAAACAGGGCGGGCCGTGGACTGATCACACTACAGAAGAAAGGAATTTATCAGGTAAGCATAAATTATGTTTTCTTCTGTTAAGTGTGATCAGTCCATGGGTCATCATTACTTCTGGGATACCAATACCAAAGCAAAAGTACACGGATGACGGGAGGGATAGGCAGGCTCTTTATACAGAAGGAACCACTGCCTGAAGAACCTCCCAAAAATAGCCTCCGATGAAGCAAAAGTGTCAAATTTGTAAAATTTGGAAAAAGTATGAAGCGAAGACCAAGTTGCAGCCTTGCAAATCTGCTCAACAGAGGCCTCATTCTTGAAGGCCCAAGTGGAAGCCACAGCTCTAGTAGAATGAGCTGTAATTCTTTCAGGAGGCTGCTGTCCAGCAGTCTCATAAGCTAAACGAATTATGCTACGAAGCCAAAAAGAAAGAGAGGTAGCAGAAGCTTTTTGACCTCTCCTCTGCCCAGAGTAAACGACAAACAGAGAAGACGTTTGTCGAAATTCCTTAGTTGCCTGTAAGTAAAATTTTAGAGCACGGACTACATCCAGGTTGTGCAGTAGACGTTCCTTCTTCGAAGAAGGATTTGGGCACAAAGAAGGAACAACAATCTCTTGATTGATATTCCTGTTAGTAACTACCTTAGGTAAGAACCCAGGTTTAGTACGCAGAACTACCTTATCCGAATGAAAAATCAAATAAGGAGAATCACAATGTAAGGCTGATAATTCAGAGACTCTTCGAGCCGAGGAAATAGCCATTAAAAATAGAACTTTCCAAGATAACAACTTTATATCAATGGAATGAAGGGGTTCAAACGGAACGCCCTGTAAAACATTAAGAACAAGGTTTAAACTCCATGGTGGAGCAACAGTTTTAAACACAGGCTTAATCCTGGCCAAAGCCTGACAAAAAGCCTGGACGTCAGGAACTTCTGACAGACGTTTGTGTAACAGAATGGACAGAGCTGAGATCTGTCCCTTTAATGAACTAGCAGATAAACCCTTTTCTAAACCTTCTTGTAGAAAAGACAATATCCTAGGAATCCTAACCTTACTCCAAGAGTAACCTTTGGATTCACACCAATATAGGTATTTACGCCATATCTTATGGTAAATCTTTCTGGTAACAGGTTTCCTAGCCTGTATTAAGGTATCAATAACTGACTCAGAAAACCCCCGTCTTGATAAAATCAAGCGTTCAATTTCCAAGCAGTCAGCTTCAGAGAAGTTAGATTTTGATGTTTGAAGGGACCCTGTATCAGAAGGTCCTGTTTCAGAGGTAGAGACCAAGGTGGACAGGATGACATGTCCACCAGGTCTGCATACCAAGTCCTGCGTGGCCACGCAGGTGCTATTAGAATCACTGATGCTCTCTCTTGTTTGATTCTGGCAATCAATCGAGGAAGCATCGGGAAGGGTGGAAACACGTAAGCCATCCTGAAGTCCCAAGGTGCTGTCAGGGCATCTATCAGGACTGCTCCTGGATCCCTGGATCTGGACCCGTAACGAGGAAGCTTGGCGTTCTGTCGAGACGCCATGAGATCTATCTCTGGTTTGCCCCAACGTCGAAGTATTTGGGCAAAGACCTCCGGATGGAGTTCCCACTCCCCCGGATGAAAAGTCTGACGACTTAAGAAATCCGCCTCCCAGTTCTCCACTCCCGGGATGTGGATTGCTGACAGGTGGCAAGAGTGAGACTCTGCCCAGCGAATTATCTTTGATACTTCCATCATAGCTAGGGAGCTTCTTGTCCCTCCCTGATGGTTGATGTAAGCTACAGTCGTGATGTTGTCCGACTGAAACCTGATGAACCCCCGAGTTGTCAACTGGGGCCAAGCCAGGAGGGCATTGAGAACTGCTCTCAATTCCAGAATGTTTATTGGCAGGAGACTCTCCTCCTGACTCCATTGTCCCTGAGCCTTCAGAGAATTCCAGACGGCACCCCAACCTAGAAGGCTGGCGTCTGTTGTTACAATTGTCCAGTCTGGTCTGCTGAATGGCATCCCCCTGGACAGATGTGGCCGAGAAAGCCACCATAGAAGAGAATTTCTGGTCTCTTGATCCAGATTCAGAGAAGGGGATAAGTCTGAGTAATCCCCATTCCACTGACTTAGCATGCACAGCTGCAGTGGTCTGAGGTGTAAGCGTGCAAAGGGTACTATGTCCATTGCCGCTACCATTAAGCCGATTACCTCCATGCATTGAGCCACTGACGGGTGTTGAATGGAATGAAGGGTGCGGCAAGCACTTTGAAGTCTTGTTAGCCTGACCTCTGTCAGGTAAATCTTCATTTCTACAGAATCTATAAGAGTCCCCAGGAAGGGAACTCTTGTGAGTGGAACGAGTGAACTTTTCTTTTCGTTCACCTTCCATCCATGTGACCTTAGAAATGCCAGTACTAACTCTGTATGAGACTTGGCAGTTTGAAAGCTTGAAGCTTGTATCAGAATGTCGTCTAGGTATGGAGCTACCGAGATTCCCCGCGGTCTTAGTACCGCCAGAAGAGCGCCCAGAACCTTTGTGAAGATTCTTGGAGCTGTAGCCAATCCGAATGGAAGAGCCACAAACTGGTAATGCCTGTCTAGGAAGGCAAACCTTAGGTACCGGTAATGATCTTTGTGAATCGGTATGTGAAGGTAAGCATCTTTTAAATCTACAGTGGTCATGTACTGACCCTCTTGGATCATAGGTAAAATTGTCCGAATAGTCTCCATCTTGAACGATGGAACTCTTAGGAATTTGTTTAGGATCTTTAAGTCCAGGATTGGTCTGAAAGTTCCCTCTTTTTTGGGAACCACAAACAGATTTGAGTAAAACCCCTGTCCCTGTTCCGATCGTGGAACTGGATGGATTACTCCCATTAACAAGAGCTCTTGTACGCAGCGTAGAAACGCCTCTTTCTTTGTCTGGATTGTTGACAACCTTGACAGATGAAATCTCTCTCTTGGAGGAGAGTATTTGAAGTCCAGAAGGTATCCCTGAGATATTATCTCTAGCGCCCAGGGATCCTGGACATCTCTTGCCCAAGCCTGGGCGAAGAGAGAAAGTCTGCCCCCCACTAGATCCGATCCCGGATCGGGGGCCCTCAATTCATGCTGTTTTAGGGGCAGCAGCAGGTTTCCTGGTCTGCTTGCCCTTGTTCCAGGACTGGTTATCCAGCCTTGTCTGTAGCGAGCAACAGCTCCTTCCTGTTTTGGTGCAGAGGAAGTTGATGCTGCTCCTGCTTTGAAATTACGAAAGGAACGAAAATTAGACTGTCTAGCCTTAGCTTTGGCTTTGTCCTGAGGCAGGGCATGGCCTTTACCTCCTGTAATGTCAGCGATAATCTCTTTCAACCCGGGCCCGAATAAGGTCTGCCCTTTGAAAGGTATATTAAGCAATTTAGACTTAGAAGTAACATCAGCTGACCAGGATTTTAGCCACAGCGCCCTGCGTGCCTGAATGGCGAATCCTGAATTTTTCGCCGTAAGTTTAGTAAGATGTACTACGGTCTCCGAAATGAATGAATTAGCTAGTTTAAGGACTCTAAGCCTGTCCGTAATGTCGTCCAGAGTAGCTGAACTAATGTTCTCTTCCAGAGACTCAATCCAGAATGCCGCTGCAGCCGTGATCGGCGCAATGCATGCAAGGGGTTGCAATATAAAACCTTGTTGAACAAACATTTTCTTATGGTAACCCTCTAATTTTTTATCCATTGGATCTGAAAAAGCACAGCTATCCTCCACCGGGATAGTGGTACGCTTAGCTAAAGTAGAAACTGCTCCCTCCACCTTAGGGACCGTTTGCCATAAGTCCCGTGTGGTGGCGTCTATTGGAAACATTTTTCTAAATATCGGAGGGGGTGAGAACGGCACACCGGGTCTATCCCACTCCTTAGTAACAATTTCAGTAAGTCTCTTAGGTATAGGAAAAACCTCAGTACTCGCCGGTACCGCAAAATATTTATCCAACCTACACATTTTCTCTGGTATTGCAACTGTGTTACAATCATTCAGAGCCGCTAACACCTCCCCTAGTAATACACGGAGGTTTTCCAGTTTAAATTTAAAATTTGAAATATCTGAATCCAGTCTGTTTGGATCAGAACCGTCACCCACAGAATGAAGTTCTCCGTCCTCATGTTCTGCCACCTGTGACGCAGTGTCCGACATGGCCCTAATATTATCAGCGCACTCTGTTCTCACCCCAGAGTGATCACGCTTACCTCTTAGTTCTGGTAATTTAGCCAAAACTTCAGTCATAACAGTAGCCATATCCTGTAATGTGATTTGTAATGGCCGCCCAGATGTACTCGGCGCTACAATATCACGCACCTCCCGAGCGGGAGATGCAGGTACTGACACGTGAGGCGAGTTAGTCGGCATAACTCTCCCCTCGTTGTTTGGTGAAATTTGTTCAATTTGTACAGATTGACTTTTATTTAAAGTAGCATCAATACAGTTAGTACATAAATTTCTATTGGGCTCCACTTTGGCATTGCAACAAATGACACAGGTATCTTCCTCTGAATCAGACATGTTTAACACACTAGCAAATAAACTTGCAACTTGGAATACAATTCAATTAGAATAATATTAAAAACGTACTGTGCCTTTAAGAAGCACAGAAGATCTATGACAGTTGAAAATTAATAAATTGAAACAGTTATAGCCTCAATCCTTATAAACAACACAACTTTAGCAAAGGTTTAATCCCATTAGCAAAGATAACAAATTCTGAAAGCAGGAAACAAATTACAGAATAAACGTTTTTTATCTCAGCCAACTATGATTCTCACAGCTCTGCTGAGAGAAATTACCTCCCTCAAAATAAGTTTTGAAGACCCCTGAGCTCTGTAGAGATGAACCGGATCATGCAGGAAATACAATGAGCTGCTGACTGAAATATCTGATGCGTAGCAAAAGCGCCAAAAAACGGCCCCTCCCCCTCACACACAGCAGTGAGAGAGAACAGAAACTGTCAGAAAAAAGATTAAGCAACTGCCAAGTGGAAAAATAGTGCCCAAACATTTATTCACTCAGTACCTCAGCAAATGAAAACGATTTTACATTCCAGCAAAAAACGTTAAACATAATTTCTAGTTATTAAACAGCTTTATGTACTTCTTACAGTGTAATTCTAGTGAAGTACCATTCCCCAGAATACTGAAGTGTAAAGTATACATACATGACATTATATCGGTATGGCAGGATTTTCTCATCAATTCCATTGTCAGAAAATAAAAGCTGCTACATACCTCTATGCAGATTCATCTGCCCGCTGTCCCCTGATCTGAAGTTTACCTCTCCTCAGATGGCCGAGAAACAGCAATATGATCTTAACTACTCCGGTTAAAATCATAGCAAAAACTCTGGTAGATTCTTCTTCAAACTCTGCCAGAGAGGTAATAACACACTCCGGTGCTATTTTAAAATAACAAACTTTTGATTGAAGATATAAAACTAAGTATAATCACCATAGTCCTCTCACACATCCTATCTAGTCGTTGGGTGCAAGAGAATGACTGGAAGTGACGTAGAGGGGAGGAGCTATATGCAGCTCTGCTGGGTGAATCCTCTTGCACTTCCTGTTGGGGAGGAGTAATATCCCAGAAGTAATGATGACCCGTGGACTGATCACACTTAACAGAAGAAATACTACACAGTCTGTATTTGGTGGGATGTCCGCGTTTCCACCTTTATATATGCAGAATGAAATTATTGCACAGGTTCAGAGAAAGGGGCTACTTTTAGCATAAGTCAAACTTCTCAAGATGGAGAGTGCTAAATATGATCAATATCTAAGTAAGACAGAATAACCTGGCCTCTAAGGTTTTTTTTTTTGCCAGATTTAAAAAGGTCAATTATCTTGGTTAGTAAAACATGAAATATATGACAAACTCTAGAAATATATATATTTAAATGTATTATATATGCCTTTCACCTGGTTAGCAGGGATGGACCTTTAAATAGCCTGTTGCAGGTTTTAATCTGTTCACGTCCATTAGCTTGAAAATGGGTCTAATTTCACTTATGAATTATTCTAAAATGAATTATTCTAATTACTTGTTCCACAAACGTTCTTAATATTCATAGCTCAAGAAAGTATCTTTATATAAGCCTCAAGACATCATCAGAGATAACCACAAGAAACGTAGAACGTCAGAAAGATAAGGCAGTATACAACCACAAATAAATAAAAACCATTAACCACAAATACATGAATCAATCATTTTCAGCTTATTTGACTTAGAATGAAAGTTTATGTTTAATGGACTGATCACCAGTAATTAAGACTGCACAAGGTCATCCTCAGATATGATATAAAACCAAAGAAAACAAGGTGACATTTTCAGTTTCACAGATAAGTGTTCTGCTCATAACATAAATGCCTGAATTAATTCTAAAAGTGTGGATGCTTTTTCTCCTTTGGTTACTTCTGCTGTGTATAAGTGGATAATTATACTTTGAACATTTAGTGCTATCTTGTCTTGTGTGGGTTTTACATTTTATTCAAATGCAATGTACTGTACAGAAGGAATGAGAGCTTCTCCTCATGAACTATTCCAATGCTATTACTAGCAAAACTGGAAAAGTACTCAAACAACCACAGCATTTTATCAGAAGATCTTCTACAGAAAAGGTGCCCATACTTTACAGCCCTGGAAGCCCTTGCAACGGCTGATAAACAGGGCAAGGCAGCTGTCACAAAGGGGTTAGTACATTCTGTAGCAGTAAATAAACCATTTGTATATATACGTTCATTTAAAAACAGATCAGTTTCTGCCCTACTTGTATTACCTATGTACTGTAAATAAACTACTTTTGGCATTGCACAATCTGGCGACCAGAACTTGTTACTTTTGTGCAAAACCAAAACTGCACACATAGACATTTGGAAAGTATGACAGGAAAATTGGAATTGTAGAAGCATTAAAAATAGTGAATTGCTTAAAATCAAGTAGATTTAAAGAGACACCAAAAGGCCTAAAAGCCTAAACCAGCAATTTATTTGCAGCTATACGAAGAAAAACTTTGCTACACAATTTGGTTTGTGGTCTCTCGTGGGAGGGTTGGTTAATGCCCCTTTCAATCAGGTAGCACCAAAGCATATTCTATACCTAGGCATGCTAAAGGAATACAATTCACTATCACTATGAAGTTAGCATATGTAAATATTTCCATACCATCAGTATACTTCATAGACTAACAAAGTACATGAAGATTCCAAAAGATGGAAGTACTATATGTAGATGCAAGTAAGAGAAGCAACCTGTGTATCTTTAATGCAATAATCATTAAACCTAAAAATACCCCAGGTTACAAATAACAGTGAAAGGATGAACGTCTTTACTCAGGACTAAATGCAAAGCTCAGTTAAGAATCCAGCAACAGCCAACATTCTAAAGAGTTAATTTAACTAATAGGTTCATATACTGTATTGCACTTCTGTCCAAATGTGAATAGCAAGCTGGGCGCAGAGCTCATTCTGCAATCGCGCTCTGCAGCATGGAGTTAAATGTAAAAGTCAAGAAAAAAATGCATTTATTCAACAGTCCTTGAAAACCTATAATAGAGCTGAAGTGCCCTCTACTGGACTGTAAAGAGCAGCTGTACGTTTCAGTCTTGAGAAGGCAAAAATTTTGGTAAACCATTTCAGTAAAACAATTATATCAGTAAGATTTGTTTTGAAAGACTTTTTGCAGAAGTCAACAACCCTGTAGATAATGTATTTAAAGCCTCATTTATGGGAAAGTACAGGACAGATGGAAAGTTTGTTAAAAATTGTGCATACGCCTGCGATCCTCTCCTGAACGCGGCTTATCGCTGTGCTGCAGACACTCTTCAGAAAAGCTCTTTATTAAGATATAGTAGCAATGAAATTATGAAAAAGCAAGCAGAGCATTTAAATTGTCCATAGAAGTGATATTTCAGCAGCAAATATGCATTCAGATAGCACATTCAGACTGTAAAGTATTACTTAGAAGCGTGTAATAAGCTTAAGGTTTTATAAATTGGAATCTCTAAAAGGACAGTTCTAAATTGCAATTTGTTACTGACAAATACAGCTCTGTGTTGGGGGTGGGGAAGAGGGAATAGAGCTATTTAAAAAAAAACCTTCCCAAGGTATCTTTAGTGGGAGCTAGTCACCTCTTGAACCTATAGAAAACACAACTTACTGCCGTAAAGCAGGGACTTAGTACAATAGCAGAAATGATGAACTAATATCAAGCAGATACCAGTTACTACATACTTGTCAGGTAAAAGCTTATTACAATTATTGCAGAATACATTAAAACACATCTAGATCTACATATGTGTTCCCTGTTACAGTGGATTCCCCACTCATATTTAATGCTTCGAACGGCCTTAGGTGTCTTTTGCACAGCTTAAACGGACATGAAACCCAAAAATTTTCTTTCATGATTCAGATAGAGAATACAATTTTAAACAACTTTCTAATTAACTTCTATTATCTTATTTGTTTTATTCTCTTGGTATAATTTGTTGAAGCAGCAGCAATGCTTCTGAACACATGGGTGTGCCAATGACAATCGGTGTGTATATATATATATATATATATATATGCAGCCACCAATCAGCAGCTAGAACTTAGGTTCTTTGCTGCTCCTGAGTATAACAAGATAAGGAAGCTAATTAAATAATATAAGTAAATTGGAAAGTTGTTTAAAACAGAATTTATGCTTACCTGATAAATTACTTTCTCCAACGGTGTGTCCGGTCCACGGCGTCATCCTTACTTGTGGGAATATCCTCTTCCCCAACAGGAAATGGCAAAGAGCACAGCAAAAGCTGCCCATATAGCCCCTCCTCGGGCTCCGCCCCCCAGTCATTCGACCGACGGTTAGGAGAAAAAAAACATAATTTATGTAAGAACTTACCTGATAAATTCATTTCTTTCATATTAGCAAGAGTCCATGAGCTAGTGACGTATGGGATATACATTCCTACCAGGAGGGGCAAAGTTTCCCAAACCTCAAAATGCCTATAAATACACCCCTCACCACACCCACAAATCAGTTTAACGAATAGCCAAGAAGTGGGGTGATAAAGTGCGAAAGCATATAAAATAAGGAATTGGAATAGTTGTGCTTTATACAAAAAAATCATAACCACCACAAAAAGGGTGGGCCTCATGGACTCTTGCTAATATGAAAGAAATGAATTGATCAGGTAAGTTCTTACATAAATTATGTTTTCTTTCATGTAATTAGCAAGAGTCCATGAGCTAGTGACGTATGGGATAATGACTACCCAAGATGTGGATCTTTCCACGCAAGAGTCACTAGAGAGGGAGGGATAAAATAAAGACAGCCAATTCCTGCTGAAAATAATCCACACCCAAAATAAAGTTTAATGAAAACATAAGCAGAAGATTCAAACTGAAACCGCTGCCTGAAGTACTTTTCTACCAAAAACTGCTTCAGAAGAAGAAAACACATCAAAATGGTAGAATTTAGTAAAAGTATGCAAAGAGGACCAAGTTGCTGCTTTGCAAATCTGATCAACCAAGATGCCAAAGAAATGGCAGAAGCTTTCTGACCTTTCCTAGAACCGGAAAAGATGACAAATAGACTAGAAGTCTTACGGAAAGACTTAGTAGCCTCAACATAATATTTCAAAACTCTAACAACATCCAAAGAATGCAACGATTTCTCCTTAGAATTCTTAGGATTAGGACATAATGAAGGAACCACAATTTCTCTACTAATGTTGTTGGAATTCACAACCTTAGGTAAAAATTCAAAAGAAGTTCGCAACACCGCCTTATCCTGATGAAAAATCAGAAAAGGAGATTTACAAGAAAGAGCAGATAATTCAGAGACTCTTCTTGCAGAAGAGATGGCCAAAAGGAACAAAACTTTCCAAGAAAGTAATTTAATGTCCAATGAATGCATGGGTTCAAAAGGAGGAGCTTGAAGAGCCCTCAGAACCAAATTCAAACTCCAAGGAGGAGAAATTGACTTAATGACAGGTTTTATACGAACCAAAGCTTGTACAAAACAATGAATATCAGGAAGATTAGCAATCTTTCTGTGAAAAAGAACAGAAAGAGCAGAGATTTGTCCTTTCAAGGAACTTGCGGACAAACCTTTATCTAAACCATCCTGAAGAAACTGTAAAATTCTCGGAATTCTAAAAGAATGCCAGGAAAAATGATGAGAAAGACACCAAGAAATATAAGTCTTCCAGACTCTATAATATATCTCTCTAGATACAGATTTACGAGCCTGTAACATAGTATAAATCACAGAGTCAGAGAAACCTCTTTGACCAAGAATCAAGCGTTCAATCTCCATACCTTTAAATTTAAGGATTTGAGATCCTGATGGAAGAAAGGACCTTGTGACAGAAGGTCTGGTCTTAACGGAAGAGTCCACGGCTGGCAAGAGGCCATCCGGACAAGATCCGCATACCAAAACCTGTGAGGCCATGCTGGAGCCACCAGCAGAACAAACGAGCATTCCTTCAGAATCTTGGAGATTACTCTTGGAAGAAGAACTAGAGGCGGAAAGATATAGGCAGGATGATACTTCCAAGGAAGTGATAATGCATCCACTGCCTCCGCCTGAGGATCCCGGGATCTGGACAGATACCTGGGAAGTTTCTTGTTTAGATGAGAAGCCATCAGATCTATTTCTGGGAGTTCCCACATTTGAACAATCTGAAGAAATACCTCTGGGTGAAGAGACCATTTGCCCGGATGCAACGTTTGGCGACTGAGATAATCCGCTTCCCAATTGTCTATACCTGGTATATGAACCGCAGAGATTAGACAGGAGCTGGATTCCGCCCAAACCAGAATTAGAGATACTTCTTTCATAGCCAGAGGACTTTGAGTCCCTCCTTGATGATTGATGTATGCCACAGTTGTGACATTGTCTGTCTGAAAACAAATGAACGACTCTCTCTTCAGAAGAGGCCAAGACTGAAGAGCTCTGAAAATTGCACGGAGTTCCAAAATATTGATCGGTAATCTCACCTCCTGAGATTCCCAAACCCCTTGTGCCGTCAGAGACCCCCACACAGCTCCCCAACCTGTAAGACTTGCATCTGTTGAGATTATAGTCCAGGTCGGAAGAACAAAAGAAGCCCCCTGAATTAAACGATGGTGATCTGTCCACCACGTCAGAGAATGTCGGACAATCGGTTTTAAAGATATTAATTGAGATATCTTTGTGTAATCCCTGCACCATTGGTTCAGCATACAGAGCTGAAGAGGTCGCATGTGAAAACGAGCAAAGGGGATCGCGTCCGATGCAGCAGTCATAAGACCTAGAATTTCCATGCATAAGGCTACCGAAGGGAATGATTGTGACTGAAGGTTTCGACAAGCTGAAATCAATTTTAGACGTCTCTTGTCTGTCAAAGATAGAGTCATGGACACTGAATCTATCTGGAACCCTAAAAAGGTTACCCTTGTCTGAGGAATCAATTAACTTTTTAGTGAATTGATCCTCCAACCATGATCTTGAAGAAACAACACAAGTCGATTCGTATGAGATTCTGCTAAATGTGAAGACTGAGCAAGTACCAAGATATCGTCCAAATAAGGAAATACCACAATACCCTGTTCTCTGATTACAGACAGAAGGGCACCGAGAACCTTTGTAAAAATTCTTGGAGCTGTAGCTAGGCCAAACGGCAGAGCCACAAACTGGTAATGCTTGTCCAGGAAAGAGAATCTCAGGAACTGATAGTGAGCTGGATGAATCGGAATATGCAGATATGCATCCTGTAAATCTATTGTAGACATATAATGCCCTTGCTGAACAAAAGGCAATATAGTCCTTACAGTTACCATTTTGAATGTTGGTATCCTTACATAACGATTCAATATTTTTAGATCCAGAACTGGTCTGAAGGAATTCTCCTTCTTGGGTACAATGAAGAGATTCGAATAAAACCCCAGCCCCTGTTTCCAAAACTGGAACTGGTATAATTACTCCAGCCAACTCTAGATCTGAAACACATTTCAGAAATGCTTGAGCTTTCACTGAGTTTACTGGGACACGGGAAAGAAAAAAAAAAATCTCTTTGCAGGAGGTCTTATCTTGAAACCAATTCTGTAGCCTTCTGAAACAATGTTCTGAATCCAAAGATTGTGAACAGAATTGATCCAAATTTCTTTGAAAAAACGTAATCTGCCCCCTACCAGCTGAGCTGGAATGAGGGCCGCACCTTCATGTGGACTTAGAAGCTGGCTTTGCTTTTCTAGAAGGCTTGGATTTATTCCAGACTGGAGATGGTTTCCAACGCCCACAATATTTGGCGCCTAAATGCTATTAGCGCCAAAAATGATGCCACATCCGGAACGCCGACATTTTTGGCGCGAAAAACGTCAAAAATGACGCAACTTCCGGCGACACGTATGATGCCGGAAATAGAAAAAAAAATTTCGCACCAAGAAAGTCCGCGCCAAGAATGACGCAATAAAATGAAGCATTTTCAGCCCCCGCGAGCCTAACAGCCCACAGGGAAAAAGTCAAATTTTAAGGTAAGATAAAAATGATATATTCAAATGCATTATCCCAAATATGAAACTGACTGTCTGAAATAAGGAAATGTTGAACATCCTGAGTCAAGGCAAATAAATGTTTGAATACATATATTTAGAACTTTATAAAAAAAGTGCCCAACCATAGCTTTAGAGTGTCACAGAAAATAAGACTTACTTACCCCAGGACACTCATCTACATGTTGTAGAAAGCCAAACCAGTACTGAAACGAGAATCAGCAGAGGTAATGGTATATATAAGAGTATATCGTCGATCTGAAAAGGGAGGTAAGAGATGAATCTCTACGACCGATAACAGAGAACCCATGAAATAGATCCCGTAGAAGGAGATCATTAAATTCAAACAGGCAATACTCTCCTCACATCCCTCTGACATTCACTGCACGCTGAGAGGAAAACCGGGCTCCAACCTGCTGCGGAGCGCATATCAACGTAGAATCTAGCACAAACTTACTTCACCACCTCCATAGGAGGCAAAGTTTGTAAAACTGATTTGTGGGTGTGGTGAGGGGTGTATTTATAGGCATTTTGAGGTTTGGGAAACTTTGCCCCTCCTGGTAGGAATGTATATCCCATACGTCACTAGCTCATGGACTCTTGCTAATTACATGAAAGAAAGGAGAAACTATAGGGTGCCGTGGTGACTGTAGTGTATAGAGAAAGAAATTTTTCAAACCTGATTAAAAAACCAGGGCGGGCCGTGGACCGGACACACCGTTGGAGAAAGTAATTTATCAGGTAAGCATAAATTCTGTTTTCTCCAACATTGGTGTGTCCGGTCCACGGCGTCATCCTTACTTGTGGGAACCAATACCAAAGCTTTAGGACACGGATGAAGGGAGGGAGCAAATCAGGTTACCTAAACAGAAGGCACCACGGCTTGCAAAACCTTTCTCCCAAAAACAGCCTCCGAAGAAGCAAAAGTATCAAATTTGTAAAATTTGGCAAAAGTGTGCAGAGAAGACCAAGTCGCTGCCTTACATATCTGATCAACAGAAGCCTCGTTCTTGAAGGCCCATGTGGAAGCCACAGCCCTAGTTGAGTGAGCTGTGATTCGTTCAGGAGGCTGCCGTCCGGCAGTCTCATAAGCCAAACGGATAATGCTTTTCAGCCAGAAAGAAAGAGAGGTAGCAGTAGCTTTTTGTCCTCTCCTCTTACCAGAGTAAACGACAAACAAAGATGAGGTTTGTCTAAAATCCTTAGTTGCTTCTAAATAGAACTTTAAAGCACGAACTACATCTAGATTGTGTAACAAATGTTCCTTCTTAGAAACTGGTTTTGGACACAGAGAAGGAACAACTATCTCCTGGTTAATATTCCTGTTGGAAACAACTTTGGGAAGAAAACCAGGCTTGGTACGTAAAACGACCTTATCTGAATGGAACACCAGATAGGGTGGATCACACTGCAAAGCAGATAATTCAGAAACTCTTCTAGCAGAAGAAATAGCAACCAAAAACAGAACTTTTCAAGATAGTAACTTGATATCTATGGAATGTAAAGGTTCAAACGGAACCCCTTGAAGAACGGAAAGAACTAAATTTAGACTCCAAGGAGGAGTCATGGGTCTGTAAACAGGCTTAATTCTGACCAGAGCCTGTACAAAAGCTTGCACATCTGGCACAGCTGCCAGTCGTTTGTGCAACAAAACAGACAAAGCAGAAATCTGCCCTTTAAGAGAACTCGCTGACAAACCTTTATCCAAACCCTCTTGGAGAAAGGAGAGAATCTTAGGAATTTTAATCTTACTCCAGGAGAATCCCTTGGATTCACACCAACAGATATATTTCTTCCATATTTTATGGTAAATCTTTCTAGTCACAGGTTTTCTGGCTTGTACCAGAGTATCTATCACTGAAGTTGAAAACCCACGCTTAGACAAAATCAAGCGTTCAATTTCCAAGCAGTCAGCTGCAGAGACACTAGATTTGGATGTTCGAATGGACCTTGTACTAGAAGATCCTGTCTCAAAGATAGCTTCCATGGTGGAGCCGATGACATATTCACCAGGTCTGCATACCAAGTCCTGCGTGGCCATGCAGGAGCTATCAGAATCACTGAGGCCTTCTCCTGTTTGATCCTGGCTACAAGCCTGGGAAGGAGAGGGAACGGTGGAAACGCATAAGATAGGTTGAACGACCAAGGCGCCACTAATGCATCCACTAGGGTCGCTTTGGGATCCCTGGATCTGGACCCGTAACAAGGAACCTTGAAGTTCTGACAAGACGCCATCAGATCCATGTCCGGAATGCCCCATAATCGGGTTAATTGGGCAAAGACCTCCGGGTGGAGCTCCCACTCCCCCGGATGGAAAGTCTGACGACTCAGAAAATCCGCCTCCCAGTTGTCTACTCCTGGGATGTGAATTGCAGATAGATGGCAGGAGTGATCCTCCGCCCATTTGATGATCTTGGATACCTCTCTCATCGCCAAGGAACTCTTTGTTCCCCCCTGATGATTGATGTAAGCTACAGTCGTCATGTTGTCTGACTGAAATCTTATGAATCCGGCCCTCGCTAGTTGAGGCCAAGCCCTGAGAGCATTGAATATCGCTCTCAGTTCCAGAATGTTTATCGGGAGAAGAGACTCTTCCCGAGACCATAGACCCTGAGCCTTCAGGGAATTCCAGACCGCGCCCCAGCCTAATAGACTGGCGTCGGTCGTGACAATGACCCACTCTGGTCTGCGGAAACTCATTCCCTGAGACAGGTAATCCTGAGTCAACCACCAATTGAGTGAGTCTCTGGTTTCCTGGTCTACTTGAATCTGTGGAGACAAATCTGCATAGTCCCCATTCCACTGATTGAGCATGCACAGTTGTAATGGTCTTAGATGAATTAGAGCAAAAGGAACTATGTCCATTTCTGCAACCATTAGTCCTACTACTTTCATGCACTGAGCTATGGAAGGCTGCAGAATAGAGTGAAGAACTTGGCAAGCGTTTAGAAGCTTTGATTTTCTGACTTCTGTCAGGAAGATCTTCATTTCTGAGGAATCTATTATTGTCCCCAAAAAGGGAACTCTTGTTGACGGGGATAGAGAACTCTTTTCCACGTTCACCTTCCACCCGTGAGATCTGAGAAAGGCTAGAACAATGTCTGTATGAGCCTTTGCCTTGGAAAGAGACGACGCTTGAATTAGAATGTCGTCTAGATAAGGTGCCACTTCAATGCCCCTCGGTCTAAGAACCGCCAGAAGGGACCCTAGCACCTTTGTGAAAACTCTGGGAACAGTGGCTAAACCAAACGGAAGAGCCACAAACTGATAATGATTGTCCAGAAAGGCGAACCTTAGGAATTGATGGTGATCTTTGTGGATAGGAATATGTAAGTACGCATCCTTTAAATCCACGGTAGTCATAAATTGACCCTCCTGGATTGTAGGTAAAATTGTTCGAATGGTTTCCATTTTGAACGATGGAACCCTGAGAAACTTGTTTAGAATTTTTAAATCCAGAATTGGTCTGAAAGTTCCCTCTTTTTTGGGAACTACAAACAGGTTTGAGTAAAACCCCTGACGGAACTGGGTGTATCACTCCCATCTTTAACAGGTCTTCTACACAATGTAAGAATGCCTGTCTCTTTATTTGGTTTGAAGATAAGCGAGACATGTGGAACCTTCCCCTTGGAGGGAGTTCCTTGAACTCTAGAAGATAACCCCGAGAGACTATTTCTAGTGTCCAGGGATCCGGAACATCTCTTACCTAAGCCTGAGCAAAGAGAGAGAGTCTGCCCCCTACTAGATCCGGTCCCGGATCGGGGGCTACCCCTTCATGCTGTCTTGGTAGCAGCAGCAGGCTTCTTGGCCTGTTTACCCTTGTTCCAGCCTTGCATTGGTTTCCAAGCTGGTTTGGCCTGGGAAGCGTTACCCTCTTGTCTAGAGGCTGCAGAGTTAGAAGCCGGTCTGTTCCTGAAATTACGAAAGGAACGAAAATTGGACTTATTTTTAGCCTTGAAAGGCCTATCCTGTGGGAGGGCATGGCCCTTCCCCCCAGTGATGTCTGAAATAATTTCTTTCAATTCTGGCCCAAAAAGGGTCTTGCCTTTGAAAGGGATATTAAGCAATTTCGTCTTGGAGGATACATCTGCCGACCAAGATTTTAGCCAGAGCGCTCTGCGCGCCACAACTGCAAACCCTGAATTTTTCGCCGCTAATCTCGCTAACTGCAAAGCGGCATCTAAAATAAAGGAATTAGCTAACTTAAGTGCGTGAATTCTGTCCATGACTTCATATGGAGTCTCCTTATTGAGCGACTTTTCCAGTTCCTCGAACCAGAAACACGCCGCTGTAGTGACAGGAATAATGCACAAAATTGGTTGGAGGAGGTAACCTTGCTGAACAAAAATCTTTTTAAGCAAACCCTCCAATTTTTTATCCATAGGATCTTTGAAAGCACAATTGTCCTCAATGGGGATAGTCGTGCGTTTGGCTAGTGTGGAAACCGCCCCCTCGACCTTAGGGACTGTTTACCATGTGTCCTTCCTTGGGTCGGCCATGGGGAACAATTTCTTAAATATAGGAGGTGGGACAAAGGGTATGCCTGGCTTCTCCCACTCCTTATTCACTATATCCGCCACCCTTTTAGGTATCGGAAAGGCATCAGGGTGCACCGGGACCTCTAGGAATTTGTCCATCTTGCACAATTTTTCTGGAATGACCAAAGAGTCACAATCATCCAGAGTAGATAGCACCTCCTTAAGTAATGCGCGGAGATGCTCTAACTTAAATTTAAATGTCACAACATCAAATTCTGCCTGCTGAGAAATTCTTCCTGAGTCAGACATTTCTCCCTCTGACAAACCCTCCCTCACTGCCACTTCAGACTGGTGTGAGGGTATGACAGATAAATTATCATCAGCGCCTTCCTGCTCTACTGTGTTTAAAACTGAGCAATCACGCTTTCTTTGAAATGTTGGCATTTTGGATAAAATATTAGCTATGGAGTTATCTATTACTGCCGTCAATTGTTGCATAGTAACAAGCATTGGCGCGCTAGAAGTACTAGGGGTTGCCTGCACGGGCATAACTGGTATAGACACAGAAGGAGAGGATGAAGAACTATCCCTACTTCCTTCATTTGAGGAATCATCTTGGGCAACCTTACTAAATGTGACAGTACTGTCCTTACTTTGTTTGGACGCCATGGCACAATTATCACATACATTAGAAGGGGGGACCACCTTGGCCTCCATGCATACAGAACATGATCTATCTGAAGGTACAGACATGTTAGACAGGCTTGAACTGGTTAATAAAGCACAAAAACCGTTTTTAAACAAAACCATTACTGTCTCTTTAAATGTTAAACAGAGCACACTTTATTACTGAATATGTGAAAAACTATGAAGGAATTATCCAATCTTTACCAAATTTTCACCACAGTGTCTTAATCCATTCAAAGTATTGCACCCCAATTTTCAAGCTGTTAACCCTTAAAATGCGGAAAACGGAGCCGTTTGCAAATTTAACCCCACTACAGTCCCAGCCACAGCGTTTGCTGCGACTTCACCTATCCCAGGGGGTATACGATACCAATTCAAGCCTTCCAGGAACGTTTTCAGTGAATACCAGACCCTCTCACATGCAGCTGCATGCACTGCACCCAAAAGAAACTGCGCAATAATGGCGCGAAAATGAGGCTCTGCCTACTACAGTGAAGGCCCTTCCTGACTGGGAAGGTGTCTAAACAAGTGCCTGGCGCTAAAAACGTTCCCCAATTATTACAAAGTGTGAAATTCACTTCAAACTGTAAATAATGCTTAAATAAAGCAATTGATTTAGCCCCTAAGAGTGTCCACCAGTTACTAGCCCATAAAAAGCCCTTTATTCTGTTTGAGTCTAAGAAAATGGCTTACCGATCCCCATGAGGGAAAATGACAGCCTTCCAGCATTACACAGTCTTGTTAGAAAAATGGCTAGTCATACCTTGAGCAGAAAAGTCTGCAAACTGTTCCCCCCAACTGAAGTTCTCTGGGCTCAACAGTCCTGCGTGGGAACAGCAATTGATTTTAGTTACTGCTGCTAAAATCATACTCCTCTTCTAAACAGAACTCTTCATCTCTTTCTGTTTCAGAGTAAATAGCACAACCAGTACTATTTTAAAATAACAAACTTGATAGAAGAATAAAAAACTACAACTAAACACCACATACTCTTCACCATCTCCGTGGAGATGCTACTTGTTCAGAGCGGCAAAGAGAATGACTGGGGGGCGGAGCCCGAGGAGGGGCTATATGGGCAGCTTTTGCTGTGCTCTTAGCCATTTCCTGTTGGGGAAGAGAATATTCCCACAAGTAAGGATGACGCCGTGGACCGGACACACCAATGTTGGAGAAAATTGCATTCTCTATCTGAATCATAAAATAACATTTTTGGGTTTCATGTCCCTTAAAAGGGACAGTCTACAATATAATTTTTATAGTTTTAAAAAATAGATAATCCCTTTATTACCCATTCCCCAGTTTTGCATAACCAACAGTTATATTTAAAGGGACAGACTAGTCCAAAATACATTTTTCATGATTCAGAATATAATTTTAAACAATTTTCCAATTTACTTTTATCACCATTTTTGCTTTGTTCTCTTGGTATTCTTAGTTAAAAGCTAAACCAAGGAGGTTCATATGCTAATTTCTAAGCCCTTGAAGTCTGCCTCTTCTCTCAGGGCATTTTGACAGTTTTCACTACTAGAGGGTATTAGTTCATGTGTTTCTTATAGATAACACTGTGCTCAT
This sequence comes from Bombina bombina, assembly GCF_027579735.1. Classification (NCBI taxonomy): domain Eukaryota; kingdom Metazoa; phylum Chordata; class Amphibia; order Anura; family Bombinatoridae; genus Bombina; species Bombina bombina. Next base: position 206,917,928 of record NC_069503.1, on the reverse strand, counting down.
GCATGTGGAGTTCAGGTGAGCCAGCTCTGATTGGCTAAAATAGATGTCTGTCAAAAGAACTGAAATAAGGGGGCAGTTTGCAAAGGGTTAGATTATGATACAAGGTAATCACAGAGGTTAAAAAGTGTATTTATAAAACTGTGTTGGTTGTGCAAAACTAGGGAATGGGTAATAAAGGGATTATTTATCTTTTTAAACAATAAAAATTCTGGTGTAGACTGTCCCTTTAACATACTTTTTACCACTGTGATTACCTTGTATCTAAGCATCTTCTGACAGCACCCTGATCACATGGCTATTTATTTATTTATTATCTACAGATTGTTATTTAGTACTATGCTGCGCTAAATCTTAAATAACTCCTCGGGCGTGAACACATTGTTATCTATATGGCCCACATGAACTAGCAGTCGCCTGTTGTGAAAATAAATTAAAATAGAATGTGATTAAGAGGCTGTCAATAGAGACTTTGAAACAGGCAGAAATTTAGAGGTTTAAATGTTATAAAGTATATTAATCTAACAATATTGGTTGTGCAAAGCTGGGGAATGGGTAGTAATGGCATCATATATCTTTTTAAATAATTTTAGTGTAGACTGTCCCTTTAACATTGTGACGTTCTCCACTTTCCATTTAGGAGTGAAAACTTACTTCCATTATCTAATTTGCTTCATTCTCTTGGTATCCTTTGTTGAAGAGGCAGCATCGCACTACTGGGAGCTAACTGAAAGCCAATGACAAGAGGCATATATGTGCAGCCACCAATCAGCACTCATGAGTCTATCTAGGTATCCCTTTCAACAAAGGATATCAAGAGAACAAAACAAATCAGATAATAGAAGTAAGTTGTTTAAAAGCACACTCTCTATAATCTCTATCTGTATTATGAAAGAAAAAACTGGGGTCTATGTCCCTTTAAGGAAAATAAAGTCCGGTAATCACTGTGGTTAACGTTGGTTCCTTGGTCAACAAACATCAGATTCCTATTTCAAATATGTTTACTAATATTAAAGCCAGAGTCCCTTCAGCACCTGCATTGTGTAGTTACTAACGGAAGTAAAGTATTTTATTTGAAATGCAGGATGAATACGTTTGTATCCACGGTTTGCTAGTGCATGAGAGAGGTGAGATGCAGAGGCCTAGAGAAGAACCACGTAAGATATTAAATGGAAAAAAAAATCTTTTTCCTTTTCTAAAAAAAAAAAATATTGCAAAAAGGTTATTTTTGCCAGAAGTTCAAATAATTGTCTAGCAGCATAACATTTTTACAAAAAAGATTTACATTTCTGTAAGAAAATTATGTGGAGATGAGGGAGCAAATAGGTTGGCCAAACCCAGACACACACTTTTTTTTTGCTCTGCATAGCGCAAAACATTTTCAGAGACCACACTACAACACCACATATAATAGCACAGACTACTCACACAGATATTTACACTCTCACACATACTCTCTCCTCACACAGAGCCTCACGCTCACACACATGAAGACTTACAAACAAAAAGACACACACACTATCTCTCATGCACACTCACACACTCAGAGCCTCACGCTCACACACATGAAGACTTACAAACACAAAGACACACACACTATCTCTCATGCACACTCACACACACAGAGCCTCACGCTCACACACACAAAGACTTACAAACACAAAGACACACACACTATCTCTCATGCACACTCACACACAGAGCCTCACGCGCACGCACACAAAGACTTACAAACACAAAGACACACACACACTCTCTCTCATGCACACTCACACACACAGAGCCTCATGCTCACACACACAAAGACTTACAAACACAAAGACACACACACTATCTCTCATGCACACACACAGAGCCTCACGCTCACAAAGACTTACAACCACACTGACACACACACACAGAGCCTCACGCTCACACACTGACACACACACACAGAGACTTACAAAACACAAAGGCACACACACACACGCTATCTCTCATGCACACATACTCTCTCCTCACACAGAGCCTCATGCTTACACACTAACACACAGGACTCAAACACACAAAGACTTACAAACACAGAGACACACTCTCACACACACCTGGTGCCTTAATAGACACTGTAAACTTTAAACACAACAATTTCCTACAGCTATTTTGTATATGACTTTTTAGATTATAAAAGGTACATTAAGATCAAAATTTAAATGCACATAGATGAATTACATATTTGAATAGAAACATATTTGCAATATAAATGTATTGGCAAAAATGCTTGTAGTAAAAGTTATCACTGTTTTAGTGTTAATATTTTTCTCTGCACATGCATGTGAAACATAGCTAGATATTCTCAGTGCACCAGCATTTTAAGTACTGCAGCTGCTCAGAGCACCAGTGGGGCTTGTAATCATGTCAGCAATTAACAAATTAAATCATTAACAGATGGTACAAGCACCTTAGGCTGAGAAAATGCTGTGTTTAAAATGTTGGTGCACGGTGCTTTCTTAAAGGGACAGTCTAGTCCAAAATAAACTTTCGAGAATCAGATAGAGAATGTCATTTTAAACAACTTCCTAATTTACATTTATCACCAATTTTGCTTTGTTCTCTTGGTATTCTTAGTTGAAAGCTAAACCTAGGAGGTTCATATGCTAATTTCTAAGCCCTTGAAGGCTGCCTCTTCTCTCAGGGCATTTTGACAGTTTTTCCACCACTAGAGGGTGTTAGTTCATGTGTGTCATATAGATAACACTGTGCTCAAGCACGTGGAGTTCAAGTGAGCCAGCTCTAATTGGCTAAAATGCAAGTCTGTCAAAAGAACTGAAATAAGGGGGCAGTCTGCAGAGGCTTAGATGCAAGGTAATCACAGAGGTAAAAAGTGTATTTATATAACTGTGTTGGTTATGCAAAACTAGGGAATGTGTAATAAAGGGATTATCTATCTTTTTAAACAATAAATATTCTGGTGTAGACTGTCCCTTTAAATACACTATTGAAACAGCTATAACTTTTATTAGAAACATTTTTGCTAATTCATGTATATTACAAAAATGCATCCATATGGATTAAAATTTTGGCTAAACTTTCCCTTTAAATTTCAACAGAAATATCTATATCCTAAAAAACTGATACTAATAGCAAAACTAGGGCCTCATGCCAGGATAATTACGTCAGCTGTGTTCTATCTGCATGTTTTTGGAACTTGTTCTGCAAATATTGATCAAAGAAGCACACACATTCAGTATCATATATTCCCCATTACAATGAACAGATGTAGATACAAAATATTACGTTATAACAATGATGCAACAGTTCTGATACAGGACCACCCAGAACAGGACTAAGTGTTCACCTCATTCTTGACCATTTACTGGCAAGATTCCATGCAAATTATACCATCAAAACATATCTGTCAATGAAATATTATTTATGTATAAGGAGCATATTGTTTTCAAACAATACCTTCACTCCAGAAAAGGTTGGTATCACATCAAGCTGCACAAAATGTGAAGAAATTCAAGTGGATATACCGGCACTCCCTAACTGTCCTCCCACCCCTATTCTTCTCATGATGAGAGCACATTAACATTTCAAGTCAGGAGGACACATTTACAAATAAATAAAATGAGTCCTTAATTACAACTGATACATGGGAGGGGTTGACAAGACATTTCAGAAGCTTGAACCACAGTTTGCTATTCACAAAGCATATGTGATCAGTAGAAAAAGCTGGCAGTTCCCCTGATCTACCAATATATAATGCATTTATCATGCATCAGGCTATCCAAGGGGAGACAATAACTTTCCTAAAGTTTCAGGAATCAGCGATAGCAAGACTTCTCTCCCCACAGTCCTTGATGGATTTGAGGGCATGGTTGCAAGAAGTCAACAGTTTCAGCACTTCAACCTAGCCAACTCATTAAAAAAAAAACAAAAAAAAACCTTTTACTGCAAAAAATGCATGTTAAAGTGAAAGGTTAAGTCCGGGTGACTCGCTCACGTCGTTCAGCAGCTGATTCTAAATTATGTTAACATTCATTCATCACTTTGCATACTTTTGAATCTTACAGTAATTATTGTACCTTTTATTCATTCCCCGTTACACTTTCTTCGTCCGCACGCCATCTTCCTTACATTGATTGACAGCAATGTAATAATCAATTGTCTAATGTCTGTTTCCCCCCCCCCCCCCGGGGCGTTGTCACTTTTTTGCAATGTCATCAATAAGTTATGTGCATGCGTTACTCCCTCAATAGTGTACTACATCTCTTGTGCTCGTTCATGAGACGCGCATGTGTATTCCGCTTCCTGCGTCTATGTTTCACTTACGACCAGAAAATGTGACGCATGCAAGATTCGGGTGCACATACGCATGCGCAGTTTCTTTGTAATCTTGTGCACAAGCTTTTGACAGACTTAGAGAGCGTGTGGGAACCGCTCGCTACCTCACTACTCAAGAATAAGGAAGTGGTTGAGGGGAGGAGTCCAACTGCAAACAGAGAGTATTATTATATATAATTTTTTATAAAAAATAAAATGTAAAGAGAAATATAAACTTAGCGACTTGAATATTGATATGTTATTTAATAGATGTCAGTAGTCCATTGGCCTGAAATTGACGTTCACTTTAAGACTCCATGGAGAGTATAAAGATAGCCACCATTGACGATAAGTTTGCTCCTCTAGTCACAGACAATGCAGATCAACCTCCATCAGAATTTATAACATTATGCATGCTTTTTAGCGGCATAAAACTATGCAACTGAATACGATTACGGTTTTATTAGAAACAGAAATCTGAATCTGTTCCTCATTCTACAAGGAAGGATAAACTGGGAATATGGCATAGCTCAGTACGTTTCTATATATAGTACTAACACTGATTTCAGTGAAAGTTAGTAGATCTCGGAATAACACTGTGTAACTGTAAATAATGTTTTTACCACTGGAAAAGGAAATTTATGCTTACATGATAAATTGATTTCTTCTACGATACGACGAGTCCACAGATTTCATCCTTACTTGTGGGATATTATCCTCCTGCTAACAGGAAGTGGCAAAGAGCACCACAGCAGAGCTGTATATATATAGCTCCTCCCTTCCCCTCCACCCCCAGTCATTCGACCGAAGGTTTGAGGAAGAGAAATGAAAAGCTAAAAGGTGCAGAGGTGACTGAAGTTGTAAATAAAAAATAAAATCTGTCTTAAATTGACAGGGAGGGCCGTGGACTCGTATCGTAGAAGAAATCAATTTATCAGCTAAGCATAAATTTCCTTTTCTTCTACAAGATATGACAAGTCCACGGATTTCATCCTTACTTGTGGGATACAATACCAAAGCTACAGGACACGGATGAAAGGGAGGGACAAGACAGAGACCTAAACGGATGGCACCACTGATTGAAGAACTTTTCTCCCAAAAACAGCCTCAGAAGAAGCAAAAGTATCAAATTTGGAAAATTTGGAAAAAAGTATGAAGGGGCGAACAAGTCGCAGCCTTACAAATCTGTTCAACAGAAGCATTGTTTTTAAAGGCCCATGGGGAAGCCACAGCCCTAGTAGAATGAGCCGTAATTCTTTCAGGAGGCTGCTGTCCAGCTGTCTCATATGCCAGGCGGATGATACTCCACAGCCAAAAAGAAAGAGAGGTAGCCGTTGCTTTTTGACCCCTACGCTTTCCAGAATAAACAATGAATAATGAAGATGATTGACGGAAATCCTTGGTTGCCTGTAAGTAAAACTTCAAGTCACGGACCACGTCCAGATTATGTAACAGATGCTCCTTCTTAGAAGAAGGATTAGGACACAAGGAAGGAACAACAATTTCCTGATTAATATCCTTATTTGAAACAACCTTAGGAAGAAATCCAGGTTTGGTACGTAAAACCACCTTATCAGAATGAAATATGAGATAAGGCGAATCACATTGTAACGCTGAAAGCTCAGAAACTCTTCAAGCAGAAGAAATAGCAACTAAAAACAGAACTTTCCAAGATAACAATTTAATATCTATGGAATGCATGGGTTCAAACGGAACCCCTTGAAGAACTCGAAGAACTAAATTCAAACTCCAGGGAGGAGTAATTGGTCTAAATACAGGCTTAATTCTAGTTAGAGCCTGACAAAAAGACTGAACATCTGGCACATCTGCCAAACGTTTGTGAAGCAAAATTGACAAAGCAGAAATTTGTCCCTTTAAAGAACTTGCTGATAACCCTTTCTCCAATCTTTCTTGGAGAAAAGACAGAATCCTGGGAATCCTAACTTTACTCCATGAGTAACCCTTGGATTCGCACCAATAAAAGATATTTACGCCATATCTTATGATAGATTTTTCTAGTGACAGGCTTTCGAGCCTGTATCAAAGTATCGATGACCGAATCAGAAAATCCTCGCTTAGATAAAATCAAGCGTTCAATCTCCACACAGTCAGCTGCAGAGAAATTAGATTTGTATGTTGGAAAGGACCTTGAATGAGCAGGTCCTGTCTCAAAGGAAGTTTCCACGGTGGCAGAGAGGACATGTCCACTAAATCCGCTTACCAAGTCCTGCGTGGTCACGCAGGCGCTATCAGGATTACTTTACAACTTACTATCAGAGCACCAACACAAATACGGCAGGGTCTATGACATATAGGGTAAGTTGTAAAGTTTCTATATTTATTGACCACTAGGGGTCAGTTTATCTCAGCTAAGGGTCTAAACATCAGGCGCTAGGTGATAATAATTTTGTTATACGCTATCAGGATTACTGAAGCTCTCTCCTGTTTGATTCGAGCAATCACGCGTGGAAGGAGAGGAAACGGTGGAAACACATAAGCTAGGCTTAACGACAAAGGCACTGCCAAGGCATCTATCAGTTCGGCCTGGGGATCCCTTGACCTGGATCCGTAACGTGGAAGCTTGGCATTCTGACGAGATGCCATTAGATCCAGTTCTGGTCTGCCCCATTTGCGAATCAATGAAGCAAACACCTCTGGATGGAGTTCCCACTCCCCCGGATGGAAAGTCTGACGACTTAGAAAATCCGCTTCCCAATATTCTACTCCTGGGATGTAGATTGCCGACAGATAACAAGAGTGGGCCTCCGCCCATCGGATTATCTTGGATACTTCTATCATCACTAAGGAACTCCTTGTTCCCCCCTGATGATTGATATATGCCACAGTCGTGATGTTGTCCCACTGGAATCTGATGAATTTGGCCGAAGCCAACTGAGGCCATGCCTGAAGCGCATTGAATATTGCTCTCAGTTGCAGAATATTGATTGGAAGTAGAAACTCCACCTGAGTCCAAACACCCTGAGCCTTCAGGGAATTCCAGACTGCACCCCAGCCCAGAAGGCTGGCGTCCGTTGTCACTATCTCCCACGAGGGGCTGCGGAAACAAGTCCCCTGGGACAGATGATCCGGCGACAACCACCAAAGAAGAGAGTCTCTGGTCTCTTGATCCAGATTTATCTGAGGAGATAAATTTGCATAGTCCCCATTCCACTGTCCGAGCACAGCTGCAGTGGTCTGAGATGAAAGCGAGCAAACGGAATTATGTCCATTGCCGCTACCATTAATCCAATTACCTCCAAACACTGAGCCACTGATGGCCGAGGAATGGACTGAAGTGCTCGGCAAGTATTTAGACTCTTTGATTTTCTGACCTCTGTTAGAAATATTTTCATGTCTACCGAGTCTATCAGAGTTCCCAAGAAGGGGACCCTTGTCTGTGGAACTAGTGAACTCTTTTCTATGTTCACCTTCCAACCGTGAGTTCTCAAGAAAGACAGGACTGTGTCTGTGTGAGATTTTGTCAGATGATAAGTTGACGCCTGGATCAAAATGTCGTCCAGATAAGGTGCCACTGCTATGCCTTGCGGTCTGAGAACCGCCAGAAGGGACCCTAGAACCTTTGTGAAGATTCTGGGTGCTGTGGCCAACCCAAAGGGTAGAGCCACGAACTGATAATGTTTGTACAGGAAGGCAAACCTTAGAAACTGATGATGATCCTTGTGGATAGGAATATGAAGGTAAGCATCCTTCAAGTCCATGGTAGTCATATATTGACCCTCCTGGATCATTGGTAAGATTGTTCGAATAGTCTCCATCTTGAACGATGGCACTCTGAGAAACTTGTTTAGACACTTGAGATCTAAAATGAGTCTGAAAGTTTCCTCTTTTTTGGGAACCACGAAAAGATTTGAGTAAAACCCCTGTCCCTGTTCCAGTTTTGGAACAGAACAAATTACTCCCAGGGTAGAGAGATCTTTTACACAGCGTAAGAACGCCTCTCTTTTTATCTGGTCTACAGATAATCATGAAAGATGAAATCTCCCTCTTGGGAGAAAATCCTTGAATTCCAGTTGATACCCGTGGGTCACAATTTCCAGCGCCCAGTGGTCCTGAACATCTCTTGCCCAAGCCTGAGCAAAGAAAGAAAGTCTGCCCCCTACTAGATCCGGTCCCGGATCGGGGGCCGCCCCTTCATGCTGTCTTTAAAGCAGCAGCGGGCTTCTTGGATTGTTTACCTTTATTCCAAGCCTGGTTGGGTCTCCAGACTGAATTAGATTGAGCAAAATTCCCTTCCTGCTTTGTGGAGGAAGAGGAAGCAGGGGGTCCTCCTTTAAAATTTCGAAACGAACGAAAATGATTTTGTTTACCCCTCATCTTAACAGACTTATCCTGAGGCAGGGCATGGCCTTTACCTCCAAGCAATGTCAGAAATGATTTCCTTCAATTCAGGCCCGAAAAGGGTCTTACCTTTAAAAGGAATAGCTAAAAGCTTAGTTTTTGATGACACATAAGCAGACCAAGATTTGAGCCATAATGCTCTACGCGCTAGAATAGCAAATCCTGCATTTTTCGCTGCTAGTTTAGCAATTTGAAAAGCGGCATCAGTAATAAAAGAATTAGCTAGCTTGAGAGCCTTAATGCTATCCAAAATGTCATCTAATGGAGTCTCAACCTTCAGAGACTCTTCTAGAGTCTCAAACCAAAAAGCTGCTGCAGTAGTTACCAGAACAATGCAAGCCGTATGTTGTAAAAGGAAACCCTGATGAATAAATAATTTCTTTAGAAGACCCTCTAACTTTTTATCCATAGGGTCTTTGAAAGCACAACTGTCCTCAATAGGTATAGTTGTACGCTTAGCCAGGGTAGATATAGCTCCCTCCACCTTAGGGACCGTTTGCCACAAGTCCCGAATGGCGTCTGATATGGGAAACATTTTCTTAAAATTAGGAGGGGGAGAAAACTGTATACCTGGTCTATCCCATTGCTTTTTTACAATTTCCGAAATTCTTTTAGGAACCGGAAAACATCAGTGTAAGTAGGCACCTCTAGATATTTGTCCATTTTACACAATTTCTCTGGTGGTATCACAATAGGGTCGCTAAAACCTCCCTAAGTAACAGGCGGAGGTGTTCAAGCTTAAATTTAAAGGACATGACGTCCGAATCTGTCTGAGGTAACACATTCTCTGAGTCTGAAAGCTCTCCCTCAGACAGCAATTCCCTGACCCCCAACTCAGAGAACTGTTAGGGTACATCGGAAATAGCCAATAAAGCATCAGAGGATTCAGTATTCACATTAATACCTGACCTACTGTGTTTACGCTGTAACACTGGTAATTTAGATAATACCTCTGTAAGGGTAGTTGACATAACTGCAGCCATCTCTTGCAGAGTAAAAAAATTAGACGTACTAGAGGTACTTGGCGTCGCTTGTGTGGGCGTTAAAGGTTGTGACACCTGGGAAGAATTGGATGGCATATCCTGATTCTAATCAGATTGAGAATCATCCTTAGGCACACTTTCTTGACCTAAAATATGCTTTTTACAGTGTAAGGCCCTTTCAGTACAAGAGGTACACAATGTAAGAGGGGGTTCCACAATGGCTTCTAAACACATAGAAGAATGAGATTCCTCAATGTCAGACATGTTGAACAGACTAGTAATAACCACAAATAGTCGTTAAACACTTTATAAATTGCTTTAATAGATTTTTGAGAAACGTGTACTGCGCCTTTAAGTGATAAAAAAGCGTACCAATTTTCCAAAACTGCTTTAAACTGTTAATTTACTCATAAAAATTAACTATTCCTAATAGAAGGCTCCAAAAATTATTGCACCCCAAGAGTAAGGGGAGAATTAAGCTGTAAAATGTATTTATAGACACAATTATGTTAAAGTGAACAAAAATACCCTCTGCCTACCTGACCCCAGGCTACTTCAAAATGACTCGACAACAATCCGGATAAGAAAACCACTGCTTAGGCTCAACTGGAGCTAATGTCTGCTGCTTCCCAGCCAGAGTGCGACTGAGAGGGTGAAAATAGGCCCCGCCCATCATGACCGATGACCGAGTAGGCCTGAACAACCGCATGGAGAAGTGGTTTCAACTATAAACCATGTGGAATCTTTAACCCCAAAGTTCTCAATACGGTCAACTGTTGTCTCAAACAAAAAAAAAAAAAAAACGTTAAGCATATCTCCCAGTGTCTTTTTATAATGTAGTGCCCATTATAATGTTTAGCCCAAAATATCAACTGAATAAATAAAGTATAGGTTTCAGTAACACCCCCTTTGTCTTACAGGTCTACTGCTTACCCCTTCCCTTGCAGGGAAATAAATGTCAGCCAGTTCTGATATGCCAAGTCTCCTCAGAAATAAAGGGCTGCACATAGCTTGTAGCAAAAAACGTTCTCCACACTGAAGATGTCTCTTGTATTACCTTCAGAAGCTCTGTGGGAACCAACGTGGATCTTAGTTACATCTGCTAAGATCATTAACCTCAGGGCAGAAATCTTCTTTCATATCCCCCTGATGAAAATAGTACTCACCGGTACCATTTAAAATAAAAAACTTCTTGATTGAAGAAACTAAAACTAACACCTCACTTTACCTCTTCCTAATACAAACACAGGCAAAGAGAATGACTGGGGGTGGAGGGGAAGGGAGGAGCTATATATACAGCTCTGCTGTGGTGCTCTTTGCCACTTCCTGTTAGCAGGAGGATAATATCCCACAAGTAAGGATGAAATCCGTGGACTCGTCGTATCTTGTAGAAGAAATAATGGTACATTTACCACAATACCTGCAAATCGGGGAATGATGCACTGCAACTGAATATTGATCATGTTTGCTCTAGAAACAATGCTGGTAACTCGTGCCACATAAAGTTTGCAAATATGGGAATTATATACTGAAGCTGAACACGGATCGTGCTTTTTACAGATACACTGCTCATATGCAATCTACCTTCTGGCAACGTGTTCAGTCTATTCATACAGGAAATAATTTTGCTTGCTAATCTTGTAATTGAGATAAAATGTTCTCATTTTCCAAAATTATAGTCTATTTGAAGCACAAAATATAAAAGTATACATTAATTGCCTTATCTTAATTACTAATATTGCTATATTGTTTTTAATACAGCCAAGTCTAGCTTCAAAAAAGAAATTTAAGGGCCACAATAATGAAAAAAAATTATTTTTTTTAACGCTAGCGACACCCAAACTTCTGTGTTTAATCCACACCAAAAGGTTAAATGCACAGTTAAGATACAGCTTGGGAGTCATAGAGCTTGACTGTTCCCAATCGGAAAATACAGGTTACCCAATTCGTATCAGCAGTTGCACAGCTGGGCTAATTGAGTCAGCGGTTGATTCTGCTCAGGACAAGCTATGCTCTGCAGCTCCTGAGTGGCACTTTCACTATGTATTTAAGTTATATTTATGGGGTTAAACACACAGACTTTGGGGGATCAAAATTTAGACAGTACTAGTGATATTGTACAATGGAAAAATAAAAAAATTTTTCCCTGAGGTTAGCACCAAAATGTATCAAGTTAATCTAAACGAATAAATGTGTAAAATAAAACCACATTTTCTTATAATTATCTTAAAGAGACAGTCTACATCAGAATATAAAGATAATACCTTTATTACTTATTCCCTAGTTTTGCAAAACCAACACAGTTATATAAATACACTTTTTTACCTATGTGATTACCTTGTATCTAAGCCTCTGCAAACTACCCCCTTATTTCAGTTCTTTTGACAGACATCCATTTTAGCCAATCAGAGCTGGCTCACCTGAACTCCACGGGCGCAATTACATATACGGCGCAAGCGCTGGAAGCCACAACACTCGTAATTTCACCTCGCACATTGTGGTATTACATATACCCCGCCGTCAGCTCATAAAGTGCTGTAAGTCAGATAAACTAGCGATGTCCAGAAATGAGCGCCAGTGACCGACAACCCCCCACAATGCAATAAGCCTAATTAAACTATTAACACCTATATCCGCCATCAAACCCACACCACAAGTAATAACAAAATTATTAACCCCTATATCTGCCAACTCCAACATCACAAACTACCTATTAAAACTATTAACCCCTAATCCTCCATTAAGCAATAAACCCATTACAACTATAAACCCCTAATCCGCCATTAACCCACAACGCAATAAACCCATTACAACTATTAACCCCTAAACCGCCAAAGCCCACAATGCACTAAACCTATTAAAGTATTAACCCCTAAACTGCCAAAGCCCACAACGCAATAAACCTAATCCCTAACCTAACCCCCCCCCCTAACCTAACACCCGCTAAATTAACCCAAATTACCTAAATTTACAAAATACTAAAGTTACTATTAAATTAAAAAACCTAACACTACTTTAAAAATACAAATAAACTAAGTATAAATTAAAGGGACAGTCTAATCAAAATTCTGGAGTAGACTGTCCCTTTAAACTACAATGACAGAAAATAAAAAAATCTAAGATTACAGAAAATAAAAAAGAAAATTACTAAATTTTAAAAAATTATACCTAATCCCTATGGAACCCCCCCCCCCAAATAAAAACACCCCCTACTCTAATAAACTACCTAAAAGGGCCTTTTGCAGGGCATTGCTCCAAGATGATCAGCTCTTTTACAAGAAAATACACAAAACCCCCACCTAACAGAAAAACCAACCCAACCAAACCCCCCCAAATAAAATAACCTAACACTAAAAACCCTAAACTACCCATTGCCCTGAAAAAGGCATTTGTTGGGCATTGCCCTTAAAAGGGCATTCAGCTCTTTTACTGCCCATTCTATCTAAATAAAAAAAAAAAACCCTAAATCTAAGCCCCAGGTTGCTACTCCCCGGCGGAGAAGGTCCTGTTCCAGGCGGTGAAGTCTAATTCCAAGCGGCGACCTCTTTCTTCTTCTTCCTGGAACATCCTTCGTGGAGCAGAGCTGAAGACTGGCGACCCTGGAACTGAAGACCGGCGACCACGGAGCCATAGAGCATGGAGGATCCTTTTCGTACGATCTTCGCCGCACACTGGATAGAGAATTCAAGGGACGTGATTAAAAATGGCGTCCCTTGAATTCTTATTGGCTGATTTGATTCTTCAACTTCAAATCAGCCAATAGGATGAAAGCTACTCAAATCCTATAGGCTGTTCAAATCAGCCAATAGGATGAGAGCTACTGAAATTCTATTGGCTATTCAAATCTATTAGTTATTTTATTTGGGGGGGGGGTTTGGTGGGTGGGGGGTTTTACTGTTAGGGGGGCTGTGTATTTTCTTGTAAAAGCTGATTATCTTGGGGCAATGCCACGCAAAAAGCCTTTTTAAGGGCTACTGGTAGTTTATTAGAGTAGGGGGTGTTTTTATTTGGGGGGGGGGGGCTTTTTTATTTTCATAGGGATTAGGTATAATTTTTTACAATTTGGTAATTTTCATTTTAGTTTTTATTTTCTGTAATTGTAGCTTAAAGGGACAGTCTACTCCAGAATTTTGATTAGACTGTCCCTTTAATTTATACTTGGTTTATTTGTATTTTTAAACTAGTGTTAGTTTTTTTTAAATTTAATAGTAACTTTAGCATTTTGTAAATTAGGTAATTTGGATTCATTTAGGGGGTGTGAGGTTAAGGGGGTTAGGTTTATTGTTTTGTGGGCTTTGGCGGTTTAGGGGTTAATAGTTTTAATGGGTTTATTGCGTTGTGGGTTAATGGTGGATTAGGGGTTAATAGTTTTAATAGGTAGTTTACGATGTTGGGGTTGGCGGATTTAGGGGTTAATAATTTAGTTATTACTTGCGGTGTGGGTTTCATGGCGGATATAGGGGATAATACACTTTATTAGTTATTGTGGTGGGGGATTGCGGTTAACAGGTAGATAGACATTGCGCATGCGTTAGGTGTTAGTTTATTTTTGCAGGCATTTTCGGGAGTTACGGTGCTCCCATACTCTGTGGGAGGCCTGCTACGGCTGCCTTTTATGGTGAGGTAAAAACACATTTTCGGAAGTTACGGTTCTCCCATACTTTTATGGCGAGGTAAAAATGGAGTAAGATTTCTCCATTTTCGCCACGTAAGTCCTTGCGCTGGATATTGTATACCAATTTGCCACGCAAATGGGAGTAAAAATTGCGGGCGACGGGTGAAATATACGTGTCGCATTTATATATGGCGCTGTATATAGGATACCAAACCAGCGCAAAAACTGTCGGCGGCGGCTTTTGTGGGCGATGCAGCATATGTAATGGGGCCCCACGTGCGTGAGCACGGTGTTATCTATATGACACACATGAACTAACACCCTCTAGTGGTGAAAACTGTCAATATGCCCTGAGAGAAGATGCGGCCTTCAAAGGCTTAGAAATTAGCATATGAACCTCTTAAGGTTAGCTTTCAACTAAGAATACCAAGTGAATAAAGCAAAATTGGTGATAAAAGTAAATTGGAAAATTGTTTAAAATTACATTCGCTATCTGAATCATTAAAGTTTATTTTGGACTAGATTGCCCTTTAACATATCTCGTGAGGGGTATAAACAAGAAAATACCACCAAAAGTAGTCTAGTAAACCCTCTTTGGTTTTGAAGTTGTGTGTACCCCCCCCCCCCAATAGCAGGCAATTCAAGGTTAAATATATGCAATGTGCTGAAAGGTAACAAAACTTCTGTAGAAAAAACATTTATTATCTGTATCTGCTTTTTTTTTATAAAAAGGATGCCTAATACAAACCTGGAGTTTAGAAAAAAACACATAGACACAAATATACATACATATACATTATTTTTAACATTTGTTTTGTTGTAGCCTTCTGACTTGATAAATACATAAAATAAGTGCATGTTTTCAATCCATATCTGCTGATTTTTTTTTAATTAAATTTGTGTGAAATAGCCCATCTGATTAAGTAAATCAGACAATGTTTCGGATCACTATCCTTAGTCATGCCTCTACATGATCCGAAACTTTAGCTGTTGTATAGCTTCAAGATGTAATAAATTAAATTGGAATGTCTTGGAGCGATGCTGCCTATGTGACTGCCTACTCAATTTGAGGTTTTGGTGCTATACATATTATAATGGTGCTGAAATATTCTTATGGATTTTGAGTACATCACACATGTCTAAAACCAGAGCCTGTAGATTTCAAATCACATTAGAAGTTGTTTGGCAAAAATGTTTCTTGTTGGCAAAAATGTTATTGACAGCTTTTATTTGAATAGCTATTAGTGCACATGTGAGATACCAACAATATAGCAGAAGGCTGAATGCATAGGAAACAGAATTTATGCTTACCTGATAAATTACTTTCTCCAACGGTGTGTCCGGTCCACGGCGTCATCCTTACTTGTGGGAATATCTCTTCCCCAACAGGAAATGGCAAAGAGTCCCAGCAAAGATGGCCATATAGTCCCTCCTAGGCTCCGCCCACCCCAGTCATTCGACCGACGGACAGGAGGAAAAAATAGGAGAAACCATAGGGTGTCGTGGTGACTGTAGTTAGAGAAAATAATTCATCAGACCTGATTAAAAAAACCAGGGCTGGCCGTGGACCGGACACACCGTTGGAGAAAGTAATTTATCAGGTAAGCATAAATTCTGTTTTCTCCAACATTGGTGTGTCCGGTCCACTGCGTCATCCTTACTTGTGGGAACCAATACCAAAGCTTTAGGACACGGATGAAGGGAGGGAGCAAATCAGGTTACCTAAAAGGAAGGCACCACGGCTTGCAAAACCTTTCTCCCAAAAATAGCCTCCGAAGAAGCAAAAGTATCAAATTTGTAGAATTTGGCAAAAGTGTGCAGAGAAGACCAAGTCGCTGCCTTACATATCTGATCAACAGAAGCCTCGTTCTTGAAGGCCCATGTGGAAGCTACAGCCCTAGTGGAGTGAGCTGTGATTCTTTCAGGAGGCTGCCGTCCGGCAGTCTCATAAGCCAATCGGATGATGCTTTTAAGCCAAAAAGAAAGAGAGGTAGAAGTTGCTTTTTGACCTCTCCTTTTACCAGAATAGACAACAAACTGAGAAGAAGTTTGTCTGAACTCTTTTGTAGCTTCTAAGTAGAATTTTAGAGCACGGACTACATCTAAATTGTGTAGCAAACGTTCCTTCTTTGAAACTGGATTCGGACACAAAGAAGGTACAACTATCTCCTGATTAATATTTTTGTTGGAAACAACCTTTGGTAGAAAACCAGGTTTAGTACGCAAAACAACCTTATCTGAATGGAACACCAGATTGGGCGGAGTACACTGTAGAGCAGATAACTCAGAAACTCTTCTAGCAGAAGAAATAGCAACCAAAAACAAAACTTTCCAAGATAACAACTTAATATCTATGGAATGTAAAGGTTCAAACGGAACCCTTTGAAGAACTGAAAGAACTAGATTTAAACTCCAGGGAGGAGTCAAAGGTCTGTAAACAGGTTTGATCCTAACCAAAGCCTGAACAAATGCTTGAACATCTGGCACAACTGCCAGTCGTTTGTGTAGTAAGACAGATAAAGCAGAAAT
This sequence comes from Bombina bombina, assembly GCF_027579735.1. NCBI lineage: Eukaryota > Metazoa > Chordata > Amphibia > Anura > Bombinatoridae > Bombina > Bombina bombina. Next base: position 206,901,143 of record NC_069503.1, on the reverse strand, counting down.
CTGTCCCTTTAGAGAACTCGCAGATAATCCCTTATCCAAACCCTCTTGCAGAAAGGAAAGAATCCTAGGAATTTTTATCCTATTCCATGGGAATCCCTTGGATTCACACCAGCAGATATATCTTTTCCATATTTTATGGTAAATCTTTCTAGTTACCGGTTTTCTGGCTTGAACCAGAGTATCTATCACAGAGTCTGAAAACCCACGCTTTGATAGAATCAAGCGTTCAATCTCCAAGCCGTCAGCTGGAGGGAGACCAGATTTGGATGTTCGAATGGACACTGTACAAGAAGGTCCTGTCTCAAAGGTAGCTTCCATGGTGGAACCGATGACATATTCACCAGGTCTGCATACCAAGTCCTGCGTGGCCACGCAGGAGCTATCAAGATCACTGAGGCCCTCTCCTGTTTGATCCTGGCTACCAGCCTGGGAATGAGAGGAAACGGTGGAAACACATAAGCTAGGTTGAAGGTCCAAGGCGCTACTAGTGCATCCACTAGAGTCGCCTTGGGATCCCTGGATCTGGACCCGTAGCAAGGAACCTTGAAGTTCTGACGAGACGCCATCAGATCGATATCTGGAATGCCCCATAGTTGCGTCAACTGGGCAAAAATCTTCGGGTGGAGTTCCCACTCCCCCGGATGGAATGTCTGCTTCCCAGTTCTCCACACCAGGAATGTGGATCGCAGATAGGTGGCAGGAGTGATTCTCCGCCCATTATATTATTTTGGTCACTTCTTTCATCGCCAGGGAACTCCTTGTTCACCCCTGATGATTGAGATACGCAATAGTCGTCATGTTGTCTGATTGGAATCTTATGAATCTGGCCTTTGCTAGCTGAGGCCAAGCCCTGAGAGCATTGAATATCGCTCTTAGTTCCAGAATGTTTATCGGGAGAAGAGACTCTTCCCGAGACCATAGTCCCTGAGCTTTCAGGGATTCCCAGACCGCGCCCCAGCCGACTAGGCTGGCGTCGGTTGTGACGATGACCCACTCTGGACTGCGGAAGCTCATTCCCTGGGACAGGTGATCCTGGGTTAGCCACCAACGGAGTGAGTCTCTGGTCTTCTGATCTACTTGAATCACTGGAGACAAGTCTGAATAGTCCCCATTCCACTGTTTCAGCATGCACAGTTGTAATGGTCTTAGATGAATTCGCGAAAAAGGAACTATGTCCATTGCTGCAACCATCAATCCTACTACTTCCATGCACTGAGCTACGGAAGGACGAGGAATAGAATGAAGAACTTGACAAGCGTTTAGAAGTTTTGACTTTCTGACTTCTGTCAAGAAAATCCTCATTTCTAAGGAATCTATTATTGTTCCCAAGAAGGGAACTCTTGTCGACGGAGACAGGGAACTTTTTTCTATGTTCACCTTCCATCCGTGAGATCTGAGAAAGGCCAGAACGATGTCTGAGTGAGCCTTTGCCTTTGAAAGAGATGACGCTTGTATTAGAATTTCGTCCAAGTACGGTACTACTGCAATGCCCCTTGGCCTTAGAACCGCTAGAAGGGATCCGAGTACCTTTGTGAAAATCCTTGGAGCAGTGGCTAACCCAAATGGGAGGGCCACAAACTGGTAATGTTTGTCCAGAAAAGCGAACCTTAGGAACTGATGATGTTCTTTGTGGATAGGGATATGTAGATACGCATCCTTTAGATCCACGGTAGTCATAAATTGACCTTCCTGGATTGTGGGTAGAATCGTTCGAATGGTTTCCATTTTGAACGATGGCACTCTGAGAAATTTGTTTAGGATCTTTAAATCCAGGATTGGTCTGAAAGTTCCCTCTTTTTTGGGAACTACAAACAGATTTGAGTAAAATCCCATTCCTTGTTCCGCCGTTGGAACTGGGTGTATCACTCCCATCTTTAACAGGTCTTCTACACAATGTAAGAATGCCTGTCTCTTTATTTGGTTTGAGAATAAGTGAGACATGTGGAACGTTCCCCTTGGGGGTAGTTCCTTGAATTCCAGAAGATAACCCTGAGAAACTATTTCTAGCGTCCAGGGATCCTGAACATCTCTTGCCCAAGCCTGAGCAAAGAGAGAGAGTCTGCCCCCCACTAGATCCGGTCCCGGATCGGGGGCTACTCCTTCATGCTGTTTTGTTAGCAGCGGCAGGCTTCTTGGCCTGCTTACCCTTGTTCCAGCCTTGCATCGGTTTCCAGGCTGGTTTGGGTTGTGAGGCATTACCCTCTTGCTTAGAGGATGCAGAATTAGAGCCCGGTCCGTTCCTGAAATTACGAAAGGAACGAAAATTAGACTTATTCTTGGCTTTGAAAGGCCTATCTTGTGGGAGGGCGTGGCCCTTTCCCCCAGTGATGTCTGAGATAATCTCTTTCAATTCTGGCCCAAAGAGAGTTTTACCCTTGAAGGGGATATTAAGCAGTTTTGTCTTGGATGATACATCCGCTGACCAAGACTTTAGCCAAAGCGCTCTGCGCGCCACAATTGCAAACCCTGAATTTTTCGCTGCTAATCTAGCTATTTGCAAAGCGGCATCTAAAATAAAAGAGTTAGCCAACTTAAGTGCGTGAACTCTGTCCATAACCTCCTCATATGGAGTCTCTCTACTGAGCGACTTTTCTAGTTCCTCGAACCAGAACCACGCTGCTGTAGTGACAGGAACAATGCACGAAATGGGTTGAAGAAGGTAACCTTGCTGTACAAAAATCTTTTTAAGCAAACCCTCCAATTTTTTATCCATAGGATCTTTGAAGGCACAATTATCCTCGATAGGAATAGTAGTGCGCTTGTTTAGAGTAGAAACTGCCCCCTCGACCTTAGGGACTGTCTGCCATAAGTCCTTTCTGGGGTCGACCATAGGAAATAATTTCTTAAATATAGGAGGGGGAACAAAAGGTATGCCGGGCTTCTCCCATTCCTTATTCACTATGTCCGCCACCCGCTTGGGTATAGGAAAAGCGTCGGGGTGCACCGGAACCTCTAGGAACTTGTCCATCTTGCATAATTTTTCTGGAATGACCAGGTTGTCACAATCATCCAGAGTAGATAACACCTCCTTAAGCAGTGCGCGGAGATGTTCTAATTTAAATTTAAATGTCACAACATCAGGTTCAGCCTGTTGGGAAATTTTTCCTGAATCTGAAATTATCATCAGCGCCCTCCTGCTCTTCAGTGTTTAAAACAGAGCAAACGCGCTTTCTCTGATATGCAGGCATTTTGGATAAAATATTTGCTATGGAGTTATCCATTACAGCCGTCAATTGTTGCATGGTAATAAGCATTGGCGCGCTAGAAGTACTAGGGGCCTCCTGCGTGGGCAAAACTGGCGTAGACACAGAAGTAGATGATGTAGAACCATGTCTACTCCCTTCATCTGATGAATCATCTTGGGCAACTTCATTATCTGTGACAGTACTGTCCTTACTTTGTTTGGACGCTTTGGCACAATTATCACATAATTTAGAAGGGGGAGACACATTGACTTTCATACATATAGAACATAGCTTATCTGAAGGCACAGACATGTTAAACAGGCTTAAACTTGTCAGTAAAACACAAAAAACGTTTTAAAACAAAACCGTTACTGTCTCTTTAAATTTTAAACAGAGCACCCTTTATTACTGAATATGTGAAAAAATATGAAGGAATTGTTCAAAAATTACCAAATTTTCACCACAGTGTCTTAAAGCATTAAAAGTATTGCACACCAATTTTAAGAACTTTAACCCTTAAAATAACGAAACCAGAGCCGGTTACAGTTTTAACCCCTCTACAGTCCCAGCTACAGCCTTTGCTAAGACTCTACCAAGCCCAGAGGGGAATACGATACCAAATGACGCCTTCTAGGAACTTTTCCAACTATCCTCAGGTCCTCACACATGCATCTGCATGTCTTGCTCTCAAAAACAACTGCGCAGTAATGGCGCGAAAATGAGGCTTAGCCTACAACTGGGAAGGCCCTTCCTGACTGGAAAAGGTGTCTAACACAGTGCCTGACGTTAAAAAACGTTCCCCAAGTTTATAAGTGTTAAATACCAGCATAAACATGTATAAAATGCCCTAATAAAGCAATCTATTTTGCCCATAAAAGTGTCTACCAGTTTTATAGCCCATATTAAGCCCTTTATTCTGCTTGAAACTAAGAAAATGGCTTACCGGTCCCCATGAAGGGAAATGACAGCCTTCCAGCATTACACAGTCTTGTTAGAAATATGGCTAGTCATACCTTAAGCAGAAAAGTCTGCTGTTTCCCCCAACTGAAGTTACTTCATCTCAACAGTCCTATGTGGAAACAGCAAAGGATTTTAGTTAATGTCTGCTAAAATCATCCTCCTCTCACAAACAGAATTCTTCATCCTTTTCTGTTTCAGAGTAAATAGTACATACCAGCACTATTTTAAAATAAACTCTTGATAGTAGAATAAAAAACTACAACTAAACACCACATACTCTTAACCATCTCCGTGGAGATGTTGCCTGTGCAACGGCAAAGAGAATGACTGGGGTGGGCGGAGCCTAGGAGGGACTATATGGCCAGCTTTGCTGGGACTCTTTGCCATTTCCTGTTGGGGAAGAGATATTCCCACAAGTAAGGATGACGCCGTGGACCGGACACACCAATGTTGGAGAAATTCCCGTATGGTTCATGTTCTGAAAAATTTGCGTACACACTGCTATTTGCCATAAAAGTGGGTTGAACATAATAAAAGTTATCACAAAATTTGTTGTAACATCTTTTTAAAGAAGCATTTTTCCGAACCTGAGTACAGTGTATACTTCAAAACCACAGGCCCTACCTACCGTTCCTTAAATGTGGCAGAAATGATTTATGATTGGAATAATGTCTGTAAAAAAGTTTATAATCTGTAAGTAAACAGACAAGGGCCTTATCATTACTGTTTAACAGCGGTAGCCTTCTCCCACATTTGAGCTAATCAAAAGCTTGATGTAGGCTCTGCAGATGTATAATAAAAATGTTTATTGTATTAAATATAGAAAATAGGAAAAAAAAAAAAAAAAAAAAGCAAGATTTCATATGAATCCAAAGATGTAAATCTGACAAATGCTTGTGGGGTTCTACTGAATAATATCCAGCACTTTACAAATACAAATCTAATTTGTCACTAATGAATAAAGCATCATTTTAATGTGACCAACTCTAACTAAATATACCTACAGTGGATATGTTTTAATAAATGAACCGCTCCAATTTAAATTCAAAGCAATTAGAATACTCATCAATACTTCATTAAACACATCAGGTTGTCAATTATTCTGAGATGGTTAAAGACACACAAAATGACCCTAGCATAACATTTTTAGTTTCCCACATAAAAAACATAATTTATGCTTACCTGATAAATTCCTTTCTCCTGTAGTGTAGTCAGTCCACGGGTCATCCATTACTTATGGGATATTAACTCCTCCCTAACAGGAAGTGCAAGAGGATCACCCAAGCAGAGCTGCTATATAGCTCCTCCCCTCTACCTCATACCCAGTCATTCGACCGAAAACCAAACGAGAAAGGAGAAACTATAGGGTGCAGTGGTGACTGGAGTATAATTTAAAATTTAGACCTGCCATAAAAAACAGGGCGGGCCGTGGACTGACTACACTACAGGAGAAAGGAATTTATCAGGTAAGCATAAATTATGTTTTCTCCTGTTAAGTGTAGTCAGTCCACGGGTCATCCATTACTTATGGGATACCAATACCAAAGCTAAAAGTACACGGATGACGGGAGGGACAGGCAGGATCTTTACACGGAAGGAACCACTGCCTGAAGAACCTTTCTCCCAAAAACAGCCTCAGAAGAAGCAAAAAAGTGTCAAATTTGTAAAATTTGGAAAAAATATGAAGAGAAGACCAAGTTGCAGCCTTGCAAATCTGTTCAACAGAGGCCTCATTCTTAAAGGCCCACGTGGAAGCCACAGCTCTAGTGGAATGAGCTGTAATTCTTTCAGGAGGCTGCTGTCCAGCAGTCTCATAGGCTAAACGTATTATGCTACGAAGCCAGAAAGAGAGGGAGGTAGCAGAAGCTTTCTGACCTCTCCTCTGTCCAGAATAAACGACAAACAGGGAAGAAGTTTGGCGAAAATCTTTAGTTGCCTGTAAATAAAATTTTAGGGCACGGACTACGTCCAGATTGTGTAGAAGTCGTTCCTCCTTTGAAGAAGGGTTAGGACACAATGAAGGAACAACAATCTCTTGATTGATATTCCTATTAGTGACTACCTTAGGTAAGAACCCAGGTTTAGTACGCAGAACTACCTTGTCTGAATGAAAAATCAGATAAGGAGAATCACAATGTAAGGCCGATAACTCAGAGACTCTTCGAGCCGAGGAAATAGCCATTAAAAACAGAACTTTCCAAGATAACAGCTTGATATCAATGGAATGAAGGGGTTCAAACGGAACACCCTGAAAAACGTTAAGAACTAAGTTTAAGCTCCATGGTGGAGCAACAGTTTTAAACACAGGCTTAATCCTGGCCAAAGCCTGAACGTCTGGAACTTCTGACAGACGCTTGTGTAAAAGGATTGACAGAGCTGAGATCTGTCCCTTTAAGGAACTAGCAGATAAACCCTTTTCTAAACCTTCTTGTAGAAAAGACAATATCCTAGGAATCCTAACCTTACTCCATGAGTAACTCTTGGATTCGCACCAATGTAAGTATTTACGCCATATTTTATGGTAAATTTTCCTGGTAACAGGTTTCCTAGCCTGTATTAAGGTATCAATTACTGACTCCGAAAATCCACGCTTTGATAAAATCAAGCGTTCAATCTCCATGCAGTCAGCTTCAGAGAAATTAGATTTTGATGTTTGAAAGGACCCTGAATTAGAAGGTCCTGTCTCAGAGGCAGAGACCATGGTGCACATGTCCACTAGATCTGCATACCAGGTCCTGCGTGGCCACGCAGGCGCTATTAGAATCACCGATGCTCTCTCCTGTTTGATCCTGGCAATCAATCGAGGAAGCATCGGGAAGGGTGGAAACACATAAGCCATCTTGAAGTTCCAAGGTGCTGTCAGAGCATCTATCAGAACCGCTCCCGGGTCCCTGGACCTGGACCCGTAACAAGGAAGCTTGGCGTTCTGGCGAGACGCCATGAGATCCATATCTGGTTTGCCCCAATGCCGAAGTATTTGGGCAAAGACCTCCGGATGAAGTTCCCACTCCCCCGGATGAAAAGTCTGGCGACTTAGGAAATCCGCCTCCCAGTTCTCCACGCCTGGGATGTGGATCGCTGATAGGTGGCAAGAGTGAGACTCTGCCCAGAGAATTATCTTTGAGACTTCCGTCATCGCTAATGAACCCCTTGTCCCTCCTTGATGGTTGATGTAAGCCACAGTCGTGATGTTGTCCGACTGAAATCTGATGAACCTCAGAGATGCTAGCTGAGGCCAAGCTAGAAGGGCATTGAAAACTGCTCTTAATTCCAGAATGTTTATGGGAAGGAGACTCTCCTCCTGAGTCCATGATCCCTGAGACTTCAGGGAATTCCAGACAGCGCCCCAACCTAGCAGGCTGGCGTCTGTTGTTACAATCGTCCAATCTGGTCTGCTGAAGGGCATCCGCTTGGACAGGTGTGGCCGAGAGAGCCACCATAGAAGAGAATTTCTGGTCTCCTGATCCAGATTCAGCATAGGGGACAAATCTGAGTAATCCCCATTCCACTGACTTAGCATGCACAACTGCAGTGGTCTGAGATGCAGGCGTGCAAAGGGAACTATGTCCATTGCCGCTACCATTAAACGATTACCTCCATGCATTGAGCCACTGACGGGTGTGGAATGGAATGAAGGACACGGCAAGCATTTAGGAGTTTTGTTAACCTGTCCTCTGTCAGGTAAATTTTCATTTCTACCGAATCTATAAGAGTCCCTAAGAAGGGAACTCTTGTGAGTGGCAATAGAGAACTCTTTCCTTCGTTCACCTTCCACCCATGTGACCTTAGAAATGCCAGTACTAACTCTGTATGAGACTTGGCAGCTTGGAAACTTGATGCTTGTATCAGAATGTCGTCTAGGTACGGAGCTACCGATATTCCTCGCGGTCTTAGTACCGCCAGAAGAGAACCCAGAACCTTTGTGAAGATTCTTGGAGCAGTAGCTAACCCGAAGGGAAGAGCTACAAACTGGTAATGCCTGTCTAGAAAGGCAAACCTTAGATACCGGTAATGATCCTTGTGAATCGGTATGTGAAGGTACGCATCCTTTAAATCCACTGTGGTCATGTACTGACCCTTTTGGATCATGGGTAAGATTGTCCGAATAGTTTCCATTTTGAACGATGGAACTCTTAGGAATTTGTTTAGGATCTTTAAGTCCAAGATTGGTCTGAAGGTTCCTTCTTTCTTGGGAACCACAAACAGATTTGAGTAAAACCCTTGTCCGTGTTCTGACCGCGGAACTGGGTGGATCACTCCCATTAGTAAAAGATCTTGTACACAGCGTAGAAACGCCTCTTTATTTATCTGGTTTGTTGACAACCTTGAAAGATGAAATCTCTCTATTGGAGGAGAAGCTTTGAAGTCCAGAAGATATCCCTGAGATATGATCTCTAACGCCCAGGGATCCTGGACATCTCTTGCCCAAGCCTGGGCGAAGAGAGAAAGTCTGCCCCCCACTAGATCCGTTTCCGGATCGGGGGCCCTCACTTCATGCTGTCTTAGGGGCAGCAGCAGGTTTTCTGCTTGCCCTTGTTCCAGGTCTGGTTAGGTTTCCAGCCCTGTCTGTAGCGAGCAACAGTTCCTTCCTGTTTTGGAGCGGAGGAAGTGGATGCTGCTCCTGCCTTGAAGTTGCGAAAGGCACGAAAATTAGACTGTCTAGCCCTTGGTTTGGCTCTGTCTTGAGGTAGGGCATGTCCCTTACCTCCAGTAATGTCAGCGATAATTTCTTTCAAACCGGGCCCGAATAAGGTCTGCCCCTTGAAAGGTATGTTAAGCAATTTAGATTTAGAAGTCACATCAGCTGACCAGGATTTAAGCCACAGCGCTCTGCGCGCCTGAATGGCGAATCCGGAGTTCTTAGCCGTAAGTTTAGTTAAATGTACTACGGCATCAGAAATAAATGAATTAGCTAGCTTAAGGACTCTAAGCTTGTCTGTAATCTCATCCAATGTAGCTGAGCTAATGGTCTCTTCCAGAGACTCAAACCAGAATGCCGCCGCAGCCGTGACAGGCGCAATGCATGCAAGGGGTTGCAATATAAAACCTTGTTGAACAAACATTTTCTTAAGGTAACCCTCTAACTTTTTATCCATTGGATCTGAAAAAGCACAGCTATCCTCCACCGGGATAGTGGTACGCTTAGCTAAAGTAGAAACTGCTCCCTCCACCTTAGGGACTGTCTGCCATAAGTCCCGTGTGGTGGCGTCTATTGGAAACATTTTTCTAAATATAGGAGGGGGTGAAAAAGGCACACCGGGTCTATCCCACTCCTTGTTAACAATTTCTGTAAGCCTTTTAGGTATAGGAAAAACGTCAGTACACGTCGGTACCGCAAAATATTTATCCAACCTACATATTTTCTCTGGGATTGCAACCGTGTTACAATCATTCAAAGCCGCTAATACCTCCCCTAGTAACACACGGAGGTTCTCAAGCTTAAATTTAAAATTTGAAATGTCTGAATCCAGTTTATTTGGATCAGATCCGTCACCCACAGAATGAAGCTCTCCGTCTTCATGTTCTGCAAATTGTGACGCAGTATCAGACATGGCCCTAGTATTTTCAGCGCACTCTGTTCTCACTCCAGAGTGGTCGCGTTTACCCCTAAGTTCTGGCAATTTAGATAAAACTTCAGTCATAACATTAGCCATGTCTTGCAAGGTGATTTGTAATGGCCGCCCTGATGTACTTGGCGTCACAATATCACGCACCTCCTGAGCGGGAGATGCAGGTACTGACACGTGAGGAGAGTTAGTCGGCATAACTTCCCCCTCGTTGTCTGGTGAATTTTTCTTTACATGTACAGATTGGCTTTTACTTAAAGTAGCATCAATGCAATTAGTACACAAATTTCTATTGGGCTCCACATTGGCCTTTGAACATATTGCACAAAGAGATTCCTCTGTGTCAGACATGTTTGAACAAACTAGCAATTAAACCAGCAAGCTTGGAAATACTTTTGAAATAAATTTACAAGCAATATAAAAAACGTTACTGTGCCTTTAAAAAGCACACAAAAAACTGTCACAGTTGAAATAACATGAACCGGATTAGTTATAGAAAACAAATTTTCACATTAAATTTATTAATTTAGCAAAGGATTGCACCCACTAGCAAATGGATGATTAACCCCTTAATACCAAAAAAACGGATAACTATAAAATATATACGTTTTTATCACAGTCAAAGCACAGTCTCACAGGTCTGCTGTGAGTGATTACCTCCCTCAAAACTAGTTTTGGAGACCCCTGAGCTCTGTAGAGACGTCCTGGATCATGCAGGGAGAACAGGAAGACTTGTGACTGAATTTTTACTGCGCAGTAAAAGCGCCAAAAAAGGCCCCTCCCACTCATACTACAACAGTGGGGAAGCTCAGTAAACTGATTTTATTCAAAACAAACGACAGCCATGTGGAAAAACATAATTTATGCTTACCTGATAAATTCCTTTCTTCTGTTGTGTGATCAGTCCACGGGTCATCATTACTTCTGGGATATAACTCCTCCCCAACAGGAAATGCAAGAGGATTCACCCAGCAGAGCTGCATATAGCTCCTCCCCTCTACGTCAGTCCCAGTCATTCGACCAAGAATCAACGAGAAAGGAGTAACCAAGGGTGAAGTGGTGACTGGAGTATAATTTAAAAGATATTTACCTGCCTTAAAACAGGGCGGGCCGTGGACTGATCACACAACAGAAGAAAGGAATTTATCAGGTAAGCATAAATTATGTTTTCTTCTGTTATGTGTGATCAGTCCACGGGTCATCATTACTTCTGGGATACCAATACCAAAGCAAAAGTACACGGATGACGGGAGGGATAGGCAGGCTCATTATACAGAAGGAACCACTGCCTGAAGAACCTTTCTCCCAAAAATAGCCTCCGAAGAAGCAAAAGTGTCAAATTTGTAAAATTTGGAAAAAGTATGAAGCGAAGACCAAGTTGCAGCCTTGCAAATCTGTTCAACAGAGGCCTCATTCTTAAAGGCCCAAGTGGAAGCCACAGCTCTAGTGGAGTGAGCTGTAATTCTTTCAGGAGGCTGCTGTCCAGCAGTCTCATAGGCTAAACGTATTATGCTACGAAGCCAAAAAGAGAGAGAGGTAGCAGAAGCTTTTTGACCTCTCCTCTGTCCAGAGTAAACGACAAACAAGGAAGAAGTTTGGCGAAAATCCTTAGTTGCCTGCAAGTAGAACTTGAGGGCACGAACTACATCCAGATTGTGTAAAAGACGTTCCTTCTTTGAAGAAGGATTTGGACACAAGGATGGGACAACAATCTCTTGATTGATGTTCCTGTTAGTGACTACCTTAGGTAAGAACCCAGGTTTAGTACGCAGAACTACCTTGTCTGAGTGAAAAATCAGATAAGGGGAATCACAATGTAAGGCTGATAACTCAGAGACTCTTCGAGCCGAGGAAATAGCCATTAAAAACAGAACTTTCCAAGATAACATTTTTATATCAATGGAATGAAGGGGTTCAAACGGAACACCCTGTAAAACGTTAAGAACTAAGTTTAAACTCCATGGTGGAGCAACAGCTTTAAACACAGGCTTGATCCTAGCTAAAGCCTGACAAAAGGACTGGACGTCTGGATTTTCTGACAGACGTCTGTGTAACAAGATGGACAGAGCTGAAATCTGTCCCTTTAATGAACTAGCTGATAAACCCTTTTCTAAACCTTCTTGTAGAAAAGACAATATCCTAGCGATCCTAACCTTACTCCAGGAGTAACCTTTGGATTCGCACCAGTATAGGTATTTCCGCCATATTTTATGGTAAATCCTTCTGGTAACAGGCTTCCTAGCCTGAATCAGGGTATCAATAACCGACTCAGAAAAACCACGTTTTGATAAAATCAAGCGTTCAATTTCCAAGCAGTCAGCTTCAGAGAAGTTAGATTTTGATGTTTGAATGGACCCTGTATCAGAAGGTCCTGTCTTAGAGGTAGAGACCAAGGCGGACAGGATGACATGTCCACTAGATCTGCATACCAAGTCCTGCGTGGCCAAGCAGGTGCTATTAGAATTACTGATGCTCTCTCCTGTTTGATTTTGGCAATCAATCGAGGAAGCAGCGGGAAGGGTGGAAACACATAAGCCATCCTGAAGTTCCAAGGTGCTGTCAAAGAATCTATTAGAACTGCTCCCGGATCCCTGGATCTGGACCCGTAGCGAGGAAGTTTGGCGTTCTGGCGAGACGCCATGAGATCTATCTCTGGTTTGCCCCAACGTCGAAGTATTTGGGCAAAGACCTCCGGATGAAGTTCCCACTCCCCCGGATGAAAAGTCTGGCGACTCAAGAAATCCGCCTCCCAGTTCTCCACTCCCGGGATGTGGATTGCTGACAGGTGGCAAGAGTGAGACTCTGCCCAGCGAATTATCTTTGATACTTCCATCATTGCTAGGGAGCTTCTTGTCCCTCCCTGATGGTTGATGTAAGCTACAGTCGTGATGTTGTCCGACTGAAACCTGATGAACCCCCGAGTTGTTAACTGGGGCCAAGCCAGAAGGGCATTGAGAACTGCTCTCAATTCCAGAATGTTTATTGGTAGGAGACTCTCCTCCTGATTCCATAGTCCCTGAGCCTTCAGAGAATTCCAGACAGCGCCCCAACCTAGAAGGCTGGCGTCTGTTGTTACAATTGTCCAGTCTGGCCTGCTGAATGGCATCCCCCTGGACAGGTGTGGCCGATAAAGCCACCATAGAAGAGAATTTCTGGTCTCTTGATTCAGATTCAGAGTAGGGGACAAATCTGAGTAATCCCCATTCCACTGACTTAGCATGCATAATTGCAGCGGTCTGAGGTGTAGGCGTGCAAAAGGTACTATGTCCATTGCCGCTACCATTAAGCCGATCACCTCCATGCATTGAGCTACTGACGGGTGTTGAATGGAATGAAGGACGCGGCATGCATTTTGAAGTTTTGTTAACCTGTCTTCTGTCAGGTAAATCTTCATTTCTACAGAATCTATAAGAGTCCCCAAGAATGGAACTCTTGTGAGAGGAAAGAGAGAACTCTTCTTTTCGTTCACTTTCCATCCATGCGACCTTAGAAATGCCAGAACTAACTCTGTATGAGACTTGGCAGTTTGAAAGCTTGAAGCTTGTATTAGAATGTCGTCTAGGTACGGAGCTACCGAAATCCCTCGCGGTCTTAGTACCGCTAGAAGGGCACCCAGAACCTTTGTGAAGATTCTTGGAGCCGTAGCCAATCCGAATGGAAGAGCTACAAACTGGTAGTGCCTGTCTAAGAAGGCAAACCTTAGATACCGGTGATGATCTTTGTGGATCGGTATGTGAAGGTAAGCATCCTTTAAATCCACTGTGGTCATGTACTGACCCTCTTGGATCATGGGTAAGATTGTCCGAATAGTTTCCATTTTGAACGATGGAACTCTTAGGAATTTGTTTAGAGTCTTTAAATCTAAGATTGGCCTGAAAGTTCCCTCTTTTTTGGGAACCACAAACAGGTTTGAGTAGAACCCTTGTCCTTGTTCCGACCACGGAACCGGATGGATCACTCCCATTGTTAACAGATCTTGTACGCAGCGTAGAAACGCTTCTTTCTTTATCTGGTTTGTTGACAACCTTGACAGATGAAATCTCCCTCTTGGGGGAGATAATTTGAAGTCTAGAAGGTATCCCTGAGATATGATCTCTAGTGCCCAGGGATCCTGAACATCTCTTGCCCAGGCCTGGGCGAAGAGAGAGAGTCTGCCCCCTACTAGATCCGGTCCCGGATCGGGGGCTCTCGGTTCATGCTGTCTTTGGGGCAGCAGCAGGTTTCCTGGCCTGCTTGCTTTTGTTCCAGGACTGGTTAGGCTTCCAGCCTTGCCTGTAACGAGCAACAGCTCCTTCCTGTTTTGGTGCAGTGGAGGTTGATGCTGCTCCTGTCTTGAAATTCCGAAAGGGACGAAAATTAGACTGTCTAGCCTTAGCTTTGGCCTTGTCTTGAGGTAGGGCGTGGCCCTTACCTCCCGTAATGTCAGCGATAATTTCTTTCAAACCGGGCCCGAATAAGGACTGCCCCTTGAAAGGTATATTAAGTAATTTGGACTTAGAAGTAACATCAGCTGACCAGGATTTTAGCCACAGTGCCCTGCGTGCCTGTATGGCGAATCCTGAGTTCTTAGCCGTAAGTTTGGTTAAATGTACTACGGCCTCCGAAATGAAAGAATTAGCTAGTTTAAGGACTCTAAGCCTGTCCGTAATGTCGTCTAGCGTAGAGGAATTAAGGTTCTCTTCAAGCGACTCAATCCAAAATGCTGCCGCAGCCGTAATCGGCGCGATACATGCAAGGGGTTGTAATATAAAACCTTGTTGAACAAACATTTTCTTAAGGTAACCCTCTAATTTTTTATCCATTGGATCTGAGAAAGCACAGCTATCCTCCACCGGGATAGTGGTACGCTTAGCTAAAGTAGAAACTGCTCCCTCCACCTTGGGGACCGTTTGCCATAAGTCCCGAGTGGTGGCGTCTATTGGAAACATCTTTCTAAATATTGGAGGGGGTGAGAACGGCACACCGGGTCTATCCCACTCCTTAGTAACAATTTCAGTTAGTCTCTTAGGTATAGGAAAAACGTCAGTACTCGCCGGTACCGCAAAGTATTTATCCAACCTACACAGTTTCTCTGGTATTGCAACGGTGTTACAATCGTTGAGAGCTGCTAAGACCTCCCCTAGTAGTACACGGAGGTTCTCCAATTTAAATTTAAAATTTGAAATATCTGAGTCCAATCTGTTTGGATCAGAACCGTCACCCACAGAATGAAGCTCTCCGTCCTCATGCTCTGCGAGCTGTGACGCAGTATCAGACATGGCCCTAGCATTGTCAGCGCACTCTGTTCTCACCCCAGAGTGATCACGCTTGCCTCTTAGTTCTGGTAATTTAGACAAAACTTCAGTCATAACAGTAGCCATATCTTGTAATGTTATCTGTAATGGCCGCCCAGATGTACTAGGCGCCAAAATATCACGCACCTCCCGGGCGGGAGATGCAGGTACTGTCGCGTGAGGCGAGTTAGTCGGCATAACTCTCCCCTCGCTGTTTGGTGAAATTTGTTCACATTGTACAGATTGACTTTTATTTAAAGTAGCATCAATACAGTTAGTACATAAATTTCTATTGGGCTCCACCTTGGCATTGGAACAAATGACACAGATATCTTCCTCTGAGTCAGACATATTTAACACACTAGCAAAAAAACTTACAACTTGGTTATAATCTTTTTTAGCAAAAAAACGCACTGTGCCTCAAAGAGGTACTAACGATTAAATGACAGTTGAAATAATGAACTGAAAAACAGTTATAGCATCAAACTTTAAAACAACGTTTTTTATTCACAGTCACTAAAGAATTCTCACAGCTCTGCTGAGAGAATTTACCTCCCTTCAAAGAAGTTTGAAGACCCCTGAGATCTGTCAGAGATGAACCGGATCATGCAGGAAATATAAAAGTAGCTGACTGGAATTTTTTGATGCGTAGCAAAGAGCGCCAAAAACGGCCCCTCCCTCTCCCACACAGCAGTGAAGAGAAACGAAACTGTCACAATTAAAGCAAAAAACTGCCAAGTGGAAAATAATGCCCAAATATTTATTCACACAGTACCTCAGCAATGTAAACGATTCTACATTCCAGCAAAAACGTTTAACATGAGAATAGTTATTAAAAGGATTAGTGACCTTTAACACAGTAGTTCCGGTGAAATACCATCCCCAGAATACTGAAGTGTATACATACATGTCATTTTAACGGTATGGCAGGCTTTTCTCATCAATTCCATTCAGAAAATAAAAACTGCCACATACCTCAATGCAGATTCATCTGCCCGCTGTCCCCTGATCTGAAGCCTTTACCTCCCTCAGATGGTCGAGAACAGCAATATGATCTTAACGACTCCGGTTAAAATCATAGTAAAAAATCTCTGTCAGATTCTTCTCAAACTCTGCCAGAGAAGTAATAACACGCTCCGGTGCTATTTTAAAATAACAAACTTTTGATTGAAGTCATAAAAACTAAGTATAATCACCATAGTCCTCTCACACATCCTATCTAGTCGTTGGGTGCAAGAGAATGACTGGGACTGACGTAGAGGGGAGGAGCTATATGCAGCTCTGCTGGGTGAATCCTCTTGCATTTCCTGTTGGGGAGGAGTTATATCCCAGAAGTAATGATGACCCGTGGACTGATCACACATAACAGAAGAAATAATGCCCAAATAAATTTTCACCAAGTACCTCAGAGAAAAACGATTAACATGCCAGTAAACGTTTTAAATATAAATATATGAGATGTTAATAAAAAGCCTGTTGCTAGTCGCTTTCACTGCAGAGAGGCAGAAAATACCCCAGAAATACTTCAGTGCAAGCATACACACATATCAGCCTGATACCAGTTACTACTACTGCATTTAAGGCTGTACTTACATTACACCGGTATTAGCAGTATTTTCTCAGTCAATTCCATTCCTTAGAAAATAATATACTGCAACATACCTCCTTGCAGGTGAACCCTGCCCGCTGTCCCCTGTTCTGAAGTTACCTCGCTCCTCAGAATGGCCGAGAACAGCAAATGGATCTTAGTTACGTCCGCTAAGATCATACACAAACTCAGGTAGATTCTTCTTCTAATGCTGCCTGAGAAAAAACAACACACTCCGGTGCTGTTTAAAATAACAAACTTTTGATTGAAGAAATAAAAACTAATTTTAATAACCACAGTCCTCTCACACATCCTATCGATTAGTTAGGTGCAAGAGAATGACTGGGTATGACGTAGAGGGGAGGAGCTATATAGCAGCTCTGCTTGGGTGATCCTCTTGCACTTCCTGTTAGGGAGGAGTTAATATCCCATAAGTAATGGATGACCCGTGGACTGACTACACTTAACAGGAGAAATAAATAAATGACCTTTTAGTGTCTGTATTATGGATGCCCCAGTTGCGGATTTTGAAACATAGATGCAGTTTTTAACATATACTGTTGCTTGTACTTTATCGTCAACAAACTGTATGCACCATTCAGCTTTGACAAATTCTAAAGATTGCTAGGAGCATGCAGCAGGCATAAATTTTGGGGATAAATACGGACACTGAGTGTTACATTTTTATTATTATGTGGGATCTTTATACGGATGCCCTATGGCCTCATTTAGGAAGTAACATTAATATCCCTTTAGCAGATTATATTGAAGAGTAAAATAATATGGAAAATATTAAAACTATACACAGAGATCAAATCATATACAGATATAGAGCTACAGAGAACTATCGCATGAAAAACAAGTCATGATGAAATGCTCTAGAACGGCATGAACAATAAAACAAGAAGGCATCACCTGGGCGTATCAGTCAGTAAATATCAAGAACACAAAGGACGATACAGGGTACTCACATCTTGTGGAAGCACCCCAGTGTGCTAATTGAAGCGTAATGGCAATTTGCAGAGTGTCAGCTCACTAAACCAGGAAGCAGGAACGTCCAAGACTATTCAATGGCAGTGCTCAATGATTAATAAAAAGCAGTCTGCTTGCTCAGGATGGTGTCAATGAAAGCAGTCGTAATATATACAAATATATTGAATTTATTTAGAAAGCATAACAAAGGATAAAAACAAGTGCTAAAACCTGCAAGAGAGTATAAGTCCAAACTCACATACATACGCAATGTGTTTTTTTTTCAGGGGTCTAAAAATTGCCATTTCGTCAAGCGTACTCATCTGTGAGGTCTTTAAATCTAAGCAAGCGGTTATTACACTGAAGGGAGTGTATCTCTAATCATAGCAACAGTTAATTACACCTCCTGGTATCTGATCCCTCGTCATATATTCATATAATGAAATATAAACTGTAGACCCTTGTCTGATAAACAATCCAGATAGACTTATGTCTCATATAATGTAGTTGCTACTGATCCTCTGTACATCGACATATAAGAGTAGTTTGATATATCTGTATATTACGAGTGCTTTCATTGCCATCATTCCGATCTAGAAGCCTGCTGTCTATTAAGCCCTGGCATCAAACGGTCTTGGACGTTTCTGCTTCCTGGCTCAGTGAGCTGACACACTGAATTGCCAGCACGCTTCATTTTGCTCATTGGGGTGCTTCCACAAGATGTGAGTACCCTGAATCGTCCTGTGTGTCCTTTATATTTGCCGACTGATTGATACGCACACGTGGCTCCTTCTTGTTTTATTGTTTATGCATTTCTAGAACTATTACACTGTTAGTGGAAGGAGGAGAGTAGCCTGTGAGCAATTGATCTGTGTTGGGGACTATATCTAAGGACCATTGCATTACTTATTGGGTGACTTGCACTACACTGGACTTTTATATTCATTTGAGAACTTCACTAACCCAACAGTTGCCCTCATCTCCCCACTAATATCATTCCCACCTTTGCAGTCCCCACCACCTGTTTCCCACCCTCCTACCCATCTAGATTTTAAGTCCCCACGAGAATAGGGCCCTCAATTCCCCCTGTATCTGTCTGTAAAATGTTGTCTTTTATTATATCGGTTCGCCATTGTACTTTTATCCTTGTACCCATGGACAGCGCTGCGGAATCTGTTGGCACTTTATAAATAAAGAATAATAATAATATATATATTTTTTATATATCTTTGTATTCTATGTAGACATAGATATCCATTATGACCTGCTGTTGTAAATAAGGGCTTTCTTTACTTGATTTAACATTTTAGCGCCCCTTAGTAGTAAGTAGCAATTTTTTAATGCATTGTGTGATCATGATAACATGTGCCAGTTAAAGTGTTCTTTACCCAAGAATATAACAATGAATTGAACCCAAAAAGCTTTGCATGTGATAAAGTTAGATGTAGAAATGTGGTAACATGAATATTACTTCCCTCAGTATATGTTTGATTGTTGTTGTTTTTTTATTGGAAGTGACATAATATTATAAGAATTGGATGTATGTTGTGTGTAGAGATGGGAAGGCTCCGAAAAAATAAATTGAAAAATTAGGGAAAACACATTTTTTTCTCCATTTTTTCAACGCCGGTTTTTACGGGAAAAATGGAGTATGGATATGTTCATTTACAATGATCAATAATATGTTTATATATTTAAACCTCCAATATTATTTCTAAAAACTATATAACTTAAAGACTTATGAAAGCCTTATGAGACATTATGTAAAGTCTCAAATCATTGCAATTCATGTACTTCTGTCCTCTCACTTAGGCCTCAAGTGAAAGGTAAGAGTTTAAATTCCTCTGAATACTGAAAACGGAACCATATTTTAACTGTATTAGTTTATCTTTATAACCTTTATCTAAATAATGACTTGATTCCTACTAATGTTCTGCTTCCCCATCACAGAATAGTGTTTAACTGTAATCTGACCGCTAACAATTTTTTTTTCACCCTCTCAGTACAATGCTGAGACCAACTTTCAGTGTTTGGTTATTATTTCCACAGTGCAATTTCTTCTGAGAAAAAGCTGCAATTTCAAATACTGTCAAAAGAAATATGCTTTTCCAAATGCTAGCCAAATGGCAAAACACATCCTTGCATGCCAGAGGTGTCCTAAATACATTAACAATGACATCAATGGAATTAAATGAGGAGGGCCATAGCAATGAACGTACAATCAGCTTTTCCTCCAATTCCAGAAACACTCTTTCTGCTCCTTTTGTGACAGCTGCATCATCCCAAAGGGCTTCTCCACCAGCAGCATCTTCAAGTAAGCAAGTGTTGGAAACGACTGCCTCCACAAAATACACAATATGTTCATTTATAGATAGTATGACACCTGAAACTCAGCTCATGCAAATGCAAAGTATTCTTCTGTCAGATTCTTCTCATAGGGAAGCATTGGCAGCAAGGGGGGCATTCCCATTCTCTTAATAAAGTGCATTGTCATGAAATAGGCACTTTAATAAAAAGGACTAAGGGGAACCTCTTAAACTGAAGTGCTTTAGGGGTCTGGAATGTCTCTTAATGGAAATGAGTGCTTTGTCTCCGATTGGTACTATAAATCAGTAGGAGGATTAAAGTAGACAAAATAATGTTCTTAGTTTTGTTTTGTAGATAATTTCCTCAGCATAATAATTTTACACAAACTGCATTTTATGTTCCCATTGTAAAAAAAATAAAATGACTAAGAGTACTCCGCCCTGCATTTTTATGTTTTTCTTTCAATTTTTCCAAAAAAACTTTTTCTAGGAAAACAAAACAAAACAACAACAACAATGGAAAAAAGTTTTTTTTTCCATGGCTTCAAAATTTCAGGTAATTTTACATCTCTAGTTGAGTGTAGGTTTCTAGTTGTGTGTGGTTCTAATATTTCCACAGATTTGCTGCATTTGCAACTGGATTTTAAAATAAATTCCTGGAACAAAAATATATGACCCCAATTTGTCACATTCTGGGGTATGCGCAATTGCCTCTAATGTTTAACCTATACATGGGAAGCTTACAGCAAACATTAATGCCGTAGGGTTACTTGCTCCGAAAAGGTCTACAAAAACTGCCTTAGAGCAGGGCTCGACAAACCTAGGAACCTGGGAGCCACTGGCTCCTAGAATTTTACCAATGGCTCCTAACTTTTTGGGTTATTCTCCATATAGCTATATACAAATCCAACTGTCTGGTTCCTAAATATTCTTATTGGCTCCTAATTTGTAAACATATTTGTCACGCACTGCCTTAGAGTACAAATAAACTTTAATAATGGGTCTGTATCTATATGTAAACTTAAGTTTAAAATAAAGATGTTTGAAAACAGATTTGAGTTATCATCTAGTTAGTGGTCACTCATATTTTCTACTTTCAACAGTCTCAGTGAGCAAAACATACGATACGTAAATAAATTATAGCTCTGAGATTCAACTCATGTTGTATCATTTTCTTATATTATTATATACAGTACTCATGTATTTCCAACGCCCTGTCATAACCCACAGTTCTAAACAAGAAAAGCAAAAACATACAGATACTCTAATACTTAGTCATAAAAAACAATGGAACAAAGAAATAAACACATTACAAAAACTATTTCAAGGGATACTAAACAGTAAATGCATAACACTACACAAATATTGTGTATAAAGTGTTGTTACTTACTCTGTGTGGCCCTGGAAGACATTCACAGAATGTATGGAAGGGTCTCTGAAATCCCACAGACGGAAAGTTGTGTCACGGGATGACGTTACTACCAAACGTTGTGTAGAGTGTGTACAGCAGTGGGTTAACTCTTGGTCATGACCTGAAATCAAACAATTTGATAGTGTTTTTCCCTACATTATGATATAATTAGCACTGTATTTTTTGAAGATTGGACTATTCCTTTAATATAGATCATAGTATATAGTAAATTAATGATGTACGGTATTTCGAAAAATATTTAAAATAAACATTTTGCTTCATATCTTTTACTGAAGGACAAGAACATAACACAAACGAGGTTTAAAAGCAAGACCACACTATCCATATGGTTTTTTTTTTATCAGCAGTCCAGGAACTGAGCAACACCAGAAATGATAACCAGTGTTGGTTTTAGTTAATGTTTATATACACATATATTTAAACAAGATCAACAAATGGTAAGAATATTCTGTTTATAAAGCTAATTTACCAAATTAGCTATAAGAAAAAAAATTACCAAAATATGGGGGTAAGTAATAAATCAGTTTAAAGGGATACTAATCCCAAATTGTATCTTTCATGATTCAGATAGAGCATGCAATTTTAGGCAACTTACTTATTTACTCCTATTATCAATTTTCTTCATTCTCTTGCTATCTTTATTTGAAAAGCAGGAATGCAAAACTTGGGAGCCAGCCCATTTTAGGTTCAGCACCCTGGATAGCGCTTGCTTATTGGTAGCTACATTTAGCCACCAATCAGCAAGTGCAATCCAGTTACTGAGCCAAAAATGGTCCAGCTCCCAAGATTTGCATTCCTGCTTTTTAAATAAAGATATCAAGAGAACGAGGGAAAATTGATAATAGGAGTAAATTAGAAAGTTGCTTAAAATTGCATGCACTATCATTAAAAGGAAACATTTGGGTTTAGTATCCATTTAAGAAGAAGAAAAGCATGGCCCTACGGATACTACAAAAAATTATATCCATTTATCCAAATACTACAGTAACTGTACAACTAGATCTCTAAAACCTTTCTTCACCAAGCACCTCTTAACAGTCTGTATAGTTTCAAGCAGTGATGCATAAAATTGTCCTAATATGATTTAAACTTTGTAAAATAAAAACATCCTCTCTAGGCTGACTTTCTTTTGCTGTTCTCCCATGCCTTACAGAACCTGCTGGTTACACATTACTCTGTCTATCCTACCTTGCCAATGTCCATACCAAAACAAAAACAAACAAAAACAAAAAAGAATATTCAAGCTATGAGTTATTTTTTCTCTTTATCCCAAACCTTTGTTTTAACAAGCATCCCAACAACCCTGAGAAGGAAAGAACGTTCTCATTGCCTTGGTTCTCAAATCTTTGAAAGTAAAAAAGCTGTTTTTCAGAATCTAGCCTTACACTTCCAGTAGCAATTACAGCTAGAGCATTTCCTGAAGATAATGTTATTTCCTAAACCACAAAAATAATCAGATTTGACAATGCTTTTTTTATTCTAACAGAGACCTTGCTAAAGTGATCTCATTAATAGGTTTTCAACAGTATTCTAAAGATATGTCAAGCAAAAATTAATAAACTTTAAAAAAAAAAAAAAAAAAAAGAATAAGATTTATACTTCACTTCGTACCACATCAGTAAAGATTAGCAGATAGTCTTTGATCTCTGTCTGGAGTAAGCATACACACCTAAGGAAGATAATTCCCACTTCTACAAAATGAAAAGAAACAGAGGGGCGCCTCATGTGTGGTATCATCAAGTATAAGTGGATTAAATGATAGATCAAGCCAAATGGGTACTCACATATTATAAAAGCACACTTATGTGCTGGTAGATGCAGGCTGTAGATCTAGACAGGTGTGACAGCTCACCCACAGTGGAGTTTTGACTTCTGTGCTGCAGTGCTGAGATGGACTAAAACACAGATATGGGCACTACATGTGCAGATCAATCAAAGCATAATGATGTTTACTTTAGCAAATTCCCAAATGGGTACTCACATTTAGGCTGAGCACACATATGTGCTGGTATACACAAGCTGGCAGATTAGGGAGAGGTGTGTCAGCTCACCCCGTGCATAGATATCCAATGATGGGTGTAGAAGTTGATGAGATTAGTCTCCCAAATATTAGTCAGGATAGCAGGAAGGTAGGATAAATCCACTCAGAAAATTGCTTCCATAAAAAATATATGTATTTATTAAAAACAAAATTTAAAATACAACACAACAGTGTTATACAAGTGGATTGGGGTGTTCCAATGACCCGCTAAAAAGCTGCAATGCGTTTCTCGGTTTAAAACCGTTTCCTCGGGCATATATACATCCTACCATTAACCCTGCTTTATATATCTGTACACGGAATAATGTTGGCCCCCCTCCCTTCAGGAGGGTGTGTTCTCAAAATAATGTAAAACACCTGCGAGTCCTGCATCTTTGTGCTTAATTAACTAAACTTCAGACCAAATCAAAAGAGATTTTTCCTCCAATACTATGTTGGAATTATAGGAGTATGTTGTTCTTTTCTTTGGTAACAATAAATGTTTTCACTAATCAATTGATATCAACATAAAAGTAAACATCAACTTCTACACCCATCATCCTATATTATAAAAGGCCAAGTGTTTGTCTGAAGCCATCATGCGCAGTAGAGACAAACACTTGGCCTTAGATCCCTGCACGCGCACCTCCGTAGTTTAAGCAGCGCACAGCTGAGCATAGATCTTCGCACGCGTACCCACCCGACCTTGCGCGCACCTCCATAGTTTAAGCAGCGCACAGCTGAGCATAGATCTTCGCACGCGCACCCACCCGACCTCACACGCGCACCTCCGCAATTGAAACAGCAGCGCGAGGATCAGGTACAGGACAGAGAGAGAGAGAGAGACCGCTGTACTGCAAACCATGGCCCGTGTGAACGGGCGTTATGACTAGTTGGATATAATCTGCCAGCTTGTGTCTACCAGCACATATGTGTGCTCAGCCTAAATGTGAATACCCATTTGGGAATTTGTTGAAGTAAACCTCATTATACTTTGAATGATCTGCACATGTAGTGCCCATATCTGTTTTTTACTCCATCTCAGCACTGCAGCACAAAAATAAAAACTCCACTGTGGGTGAGCTGTCACACCTGTCTAGATCTACAGCCTGCATCTACCAGCACATAAGTGTGCTTTTATAATATGTGAGTACCCATTTGGCTTGATTTATCATTTAACCCACATATATTTGATGATACCACACATGAGGCGCCCCTCTGTTTCTTTTCATTTTGTATAGCCTACCCGGACCTGTCGGTGAGGAGGAGGCAGCCAGCACCTGTCCCTTTGGAATTAAAGAGGACTCTGTCATATTTAACTGTCAAAAAGGGACACTTGCATTTTTTTCAACACTCTGTTTTATTGTATCTGCATGGTTTTGTACATATAGATATATATATGCGAGTGTAAAGAAGAAAATCACCAGCGCTAAATCTAAGTTGATTGTATTGATGTGTACTTGGTTTGTACAATCTAATGATCTCTTAAAAGGCTAATAGTACATATGTATATGTGTTAGGGACTAATAGTATGATCTCCAATGTTATTTGAAAGTACAGTTGAAATCATATGAATATAAAAATAAATATAAAAATGAATATACGCCTAAAGATCTGTAATAGTCACATTTAGGGCTTATAGTATCAGTTAGACTGTCCCTGCTAATTTGTCACAAAATAAGGACCATATAAAAAGAGAGAGAGTAGCATGCAGCCCCTATATTGATACAGAGTACCCCTGTCTCTGAGAAAAGTGAATGCAGAAAGAGAAATTTCAATAAGTGTGCAGGGGTGCTCAGCTAGCAATAATGTTCTTATTCAATAGTATTAGACATGATTGTAGTCCACAATAAATGTAAATGAGTTCCTTAAACCCAAACGTTTTTGTTCATTCGATACAGTGATGTATAGTAAGCAATTACTGCTTACCAACTATTACCCCAATCATGAGAGGCAAGGTATTCGCTCAGCTGATTGTAGAGTGAAGTGGGTTCTCCGTGCCTCTCAGGGTAGATATCGAAGTAGTCCCTTTGGCCTAGAGGTCTCCTTCTTAGGATGCTGTTAGGTGGGATAATGGAAATCCTGGACTCTCTCAGTCGGATTTAGAAGAGATGAGAAAGGCTGTACTTTGTGTATATATATCTCCAATGGTGGTAAGAATCTCTGTCCCCTCTGGAGGTCTTTAGGATTTATATACAATGGTGATGAGAATCTCTGTCCCCAGTGGAAGTGAGTTATACAGCAAGTCAATCCTAGCACTGGAAAAGTTTGTGCAAAGTACTCCCTTGTTCAAAGCTGAGAGGCACGGAGAACCCACTTCACTCTACAATCAGCTGCGCGAATACCTTACCTCATATGATTGGGGTAATAGATGGTAAGCAGTAATTACTTACTATACATCACTGTATCGAAGGAACAAAAACGTTTTGGTTTAAGGAACTCATTTACATTTATTGTGGACTACAATCATGCCTAATACTATTGAATAAGAACATTATTGCTAGCTGAACGCCCCTGCACACTTATTGAAATTTCTCTTTCTGCATTCATAGATAGATTATATATATATATATATATATATATATATATATATATATATGTCTGGTGCCTATATAGGATTGTATTTACCTTATGGTTGGTAAAAGGTACACCACAGAATCCACACCCCTTTTGTCTGTATATTGTCGCACATAGGTTAAGCACCCCCTCTCTATAGTTAGGGCTCACCTCTATTATCAATTCCCACTTCTAAACTTCCACCTCTTAGGAAGGTTTCTTTATAATCAAACAAGAACATATTTGGAAAAAACATAATTTATGTAAGAACGTTCCCAAACCTCAAAATGCCTATAAATACACCTCCCACCACACACATACTTCAGTTTAATGTATAGCCAAGTAGTGAGGTGTAAAAAAACATAATTTATGTAAGAACTTACCTGATAAATTCATTTCTTTCATATTAGCAAGAGTCCATGAGCTAGTGACGTATGGGATATACATTCCTACCAGGAGGGGCAAAGTTTCCCAAACCTTAAAATGCCTATAAATACACCCCTCACCACACCCACAATTCAGTTTAACGAATAGCCAAGAGGTGGGGTGATAAGAAAAAAGTGCGAAAGCATATAAAATAAGGAATTGGAATAATTGTGCTTTATATAAAAAAATCAAAACCATTACAAAAAAAGGGCGGGCCTCATGGACTCTTGCTAATATGAAAGAAATGAATTTATCAGGTAAGTTCTTACATAAATTATGTTTTCTTTAATGTAATTAGCAAGAGTCCATGAGCTAGTGACGTATGGGATAATGATTACCCAAGATGTGGATCTTTCCACACAAGAGTCACTAGAGAGGGAGGGATAAAATAAAGACAGCCAATTCCTGCTGAAAATAATCCACAACCAGAATAAAATTCTAATGAAAAAACATAAGCAGAAGATTCAAACTGAAACCACTGCCTGAAGTACGTTTCTACCAAAAACTGCTTCAGAAGAAGAAAACACATCAAATGGTAGAATTTAGTAAAAGTATGCAAAGAGGACCAAGTTGCTGTTTTGCAAATCTGATCAACCGAAGCTTCATTCTTAAACGCCCAGGAAGTAGAAACTGACCTAGTAGAATGAGCTGTAATCCTTTGAGGCGGAGTGTTACCCGACTCAACATAGACATGATGAAATAAAGATTTCAACCAAGATGCCAAAAAAATGGCAGAAGCTTTCTGGTCTTTTCTAGAACCGGAAAAGATGACAAATAGACTAGAAGTCTTTCGGAAAGACTTAGTAGCTTCAACATAATATTACAAAGCTCTAACAGCATCCAAAGAATGCAATGATTTCTCCTTAGAATTCATAGGATTAGGACATAATGAAAGAACCACAATTTCTCTACTAATGTTGTTAGAATTCACAACCTTAGGAAAAAAATTCAAAAGAAGTTCGCAGCACCGCCTTATCCTGATGCAAAATCAGAAAAGGAGACTCACAAAAAAGAGTAGATAATTCAGAAACTCTTCTGGCAGAAGAGATGGCCAAAAGAAACAAAACTTCCCAAGAAAGTAATATAACGACTAAAGAATGCATGGGTTCAAAAGGAGGAGCTTGAAGAGCCCCCAGAACCAAATTCAAACTCCAAGGAGGAGAAATTGACTTAATGACAAGTTTTATACGAACCAAAGGTTGTACAAAACAATGAATATCAGGAAGATTCGCAATCCTTCTGTGAAAAAGAACAGAAAGAGCAGAGATTTGTCTTTCAAGAAACTTGCGGACAAACCTTTATCTAAACCATCCTGAAGAAATATAAGTCTTCCAGACTCTATAATATATCTCTCTAGATACAGATTTACGAGCCTGTCACATAGTATCAATCACAGAGTCAGAGAAACCTCTTTGACCAAGAATCAAGCGTTCAAACTCCACACCTTAAAATTAAGGTTTTGAGATCCTGATGGAAAAAAGAACCTTGAGACAGAAAGACTGGTCTTAACGGAAGAGTCCACAGCTGGCAAGAGGCCATCCGGACAAGATCCGCATACCAAAACCTGTGAGACCATGCTGGAGCTACCAGCAGGACAAATGAGCATTCCTTTAGAATATTGGAGAATACCCTTGGAAGAAGAACTAGAGGCGGAAAGATATAGGCAGGATGACACTTGTAAGGAAGAGATAATGCATCCACTGCCTCCGCCCGAGGATCCCGGGATCCGGACAGATACCAGGGAAGTTTCTTGTTTAGATGAGAAGCCATCAGATCTATTTCTGGGAGTTCCCACATTTGAACAATCTGAGGAAATACCTCTGGGTGAAGACCATTCGCCCAGGTGCAACGTTTGGCGACTGAGATAATCCGCTTTCCAATTGTCCATACCTGGGATATGAACCGCAGAGATTAGACAGGAGCTGGATTCCGCCCAAACCAAAATTCGAGATACTTCTGTCATAGCCAGAGGACTGAGAGTCCCTCCTTGATGATTGATGTATGCCACAGTTGTGACATTGTCTATCTGAAAACAAATGAACAACTCTCTCTTCAGAAGAGGCCAAGACTGAAGAGCTCTGAAAATTGCACGGAGTTCCAAAATATTGATCGGAAATCTCACCTCCTGAGATTCCCAAACCCCTTGTGCCGTCAGATACCCCCACACAGCTCCCCAACCTGTAAGAATTGCATCTGTTGAGATTATAGTCCAGGTCGGAAGAACAAAGAAGCCCCCTGAACTAAACGATGGTGATCTGTCCACCATGTCAGAGAGTGTCGTATAATCGGTTTAAAGATATTAATTGAGATATCTTTGAGTAATCCCTGCACCATTGGTTCAGCATACAGAGCTGAAGAGGTCACATGTGAAAATGAGCAAAGGAGATCGCATCTGATGCGGCAGTCCTAAGACCTAAAATTTCCATGCATAAGGCTACCAAAGGGAATGATTGTGACTGAAGGTTTTGACAAGCTGATATCAATGTTAAACTTCTCTTGTCTGACAAGGACAGAGTCATAGACACTGAATCTATCTAGAAACCTAAAAAGGTTACCCTTGTCTGAGGAATCAATGAACTGATTGGTAAATTGATCCTCCAACCATGAACTTGAAGAAACAACACAAGTCGATTCGTATGAGATTCTTCGAAAATGAGAAGACTGAGCAAGTACCCAGATATCGTCCAATAAGGAAATACCAAAACCCTGTTCTCTGATTACAGAAAGAAGGGCACCGAGAACATTTGAAAAAAATTCTTGGAACTGAGGCTAGGCCAAACGGTAGAGCCACAAAACTGGTAATGCTTGTCTAAAAAGAGAATCTCAGACACTAAAAGTGATCTGGATGAATCGGAATATGCAGATACACATCCTGTAAATCTATTGTAGACATATAATGCCCTTGCTAAACAAAAGGCAGGATAGTCCTACAGTAACCATCTTGAATGTTGGTATCCTTACATAACGATTCAATATTGATAGATCCGGAACTGGTCTGAAGGAATTGATCTTCTTTGGTACAATGAAGAGATAAAATAAAACCCCAGCCCCTGTTCCAGAACTGGAACTGGCATAATTACTCCAGCCAACTCTAGATCTGAAAACACATTTCAGAAATGCTGAGCCTTTGCTGTGTTAACTGGGACACGGGAAAGAAAAAAATCTCTTAGCAGGAGGCCTTAACTGAAGCCAATTCTGTACCTTTCTGAAACAATGTTCTGAAACCAGAAATTGAGAACGGAATTGATCAAAATTTATTTGAAGAAAACGTAATCTGCCCCATACCAGCTGAGCTGGAATAAGGTCCGCACCTTCATGGGTACTTAGGAGCTGGCTATAGGTTTTCTATAAGGCTTGGATATATTCCAAACTGGAAATAGTTTCTAAACTGATACCGCTCCTGAAGATGAAGGATCAGGCTTTTGTTCCTTATTGCGAGGAAAGGAACGAAAATGATTATTAGACCTAAATTTACCTTAGATTTTTTATCCTTTGGTAAAAAAAGTTCCCTTCCTTCCAGAAACAGTTGAGATAATAATTTATTACCCTGGAAAGAAAGGGAAAGCAAAGTTGACTTAGAAGACATATCAGCATTCCAAGTTTAATCCATAAAGCTTTTCTAGCTAAAATAGCTAGAGACATATACCTGACATCAACTCTAATGATATCAAAAGATGGTATCACCAATAAAATTATTAGCATGTTATAGAATAATAATAATGCTATAAAATTATGATCTGATACTTGTTGCGCTAAAGCTTCTAACCAAAAAGTTGAAGCTGCAGCAACATCCGCTAAAAATATAGCAGGTCTAAGAAGATTACCTGAACATAAGTAAGCTTTTCTTAGAAAGGATTCAATTTTCCTATCTAAAGGATCCTTAAATGAAGTACTATCTGCCGTAGGAATAGTAGCACATTTAGCAGGAGTAGAGACAGCCCCATAACCTTAGGGATTTTGTCCCAAAAAAACTCTAATCTGTCAGATGGCACAGGATATAATTGCTTAAACGTTTAGAAGGAGTAAAAGAATTACCCAAATTATTCCATTCCCTGGAAATTACTTCAGAAATAGCATCAGGGAGATTAAACACTTCTGGAATAACTACAGGAGATTTAAAAACCTTATTTAAACGTTTAGATTTAGTATCAAGAGGACCAGAATCCTCTATTTCTAATGCAATTAATATTTCTTTAAATAAAGAACGAATAAATTCCATCTTGAACAAATACAAAGATTTATCAGCATCAACCTCTGAGACAGAAACCTCTGAACCAGAAGAACCATTATCAGTATCAGAATGATGATGTTCATTTAAAAATTCATCTGAAAAAAGAGAAGTTTTAAAAGACTTTTATGTAAACTAGAAGGAGAAATAACAGACATAGCCTTCTTAATGGATTTAAAAAATAAAATCTCTTATGTTTATCAGGAACACTCTGAAAATTAGATGTTGACGGAACAGCAACAGGTAATGTAACAGTACTAAAGGAAATTTTATCTGCATTAATAAGTTTGTCATGACATGCAATACAAACAACAGCTGGAGAAACAGATACCAAAAATTAAAGCAGATACACTTAGCTTGGTAGCTCCAGCACTAGACAGCGTTTTTCCTGTAGTATCTTCTGACTCAGATGCAACGTGAGACATCTTGCAATATGTAAGAGAAAAAACAACATATAAAGCAAAATTGATCAAATTCCTTAAATGACAGTTTCAGGAATGGGAAAAAATGCCAAAGAACAAGCTTCTAGCAACCAGAAGCAATGAAAAAATAAGACTTAAATAATGTGGAGACAAAAGCGACGCCCTTATTTTTTAGCGCCAAATAAGACGCCCACATTATTTGGCGCCTAAATGCTTTTGGCGCCAAAAATGACGCCACATCCGGAACGCCGACATTTTTGGCGCAAAATAACGTCAAAAAAATGACGCAACTTCCGGCGACACGTATGACGCCGGAAACGGAAAAGAATTTTTGCGCCAAAAAAGTCCGCGCCAAGAATGACGCAATAAAATGAAGCATTTTCAGCCCCCGTGAGCCTAACAGCCCACAGGGAAAAAAAGAGTCCAATTTTTGAAGGTAAGAAAAAATGATTAATTCAAATGCATTATCCCAAATATGAAACTGACTGTCTGAAAAATAAGGAAAGTTGAACATTCTGAGTCAAGGCAAATAAATGTTTGAATACATATATTTAGAACTTTATAAACAAAGTGCCCAACCATAGCTTAGAGTGTCACAGAAAATAAGATTTACTTACCCCAGGACACTCATCTACATGTTTGTAGAAAGCCAAACCAGTACTGAAACGAGAATCAGCAGAGGTAATGGTATATATAAGAGTATATCGTCGATCTGAAAAGGGAGGTAAGAGATGAATCTCTACGACCGATAACAGAGAACCTATGAAATAGACCCCGTAGAAGGAGATCACTGCATTCAAATAGGCAATACTCTCCTCACATCCCTCTGACATTCACTGCACGCTGAGAGGAAAACCGGGCTCCAACTTGCTGCGGAGCGCATATCTAGCACAAACTTACTTCACCACCTCCATCGGAGGCAAAGTTTGTAAAACTGAATTGTGGGTGTGGTGAGGGGTGTATTTATAGGCATTTTAAGGTTTGGGAAACTTTGCCCCTCCTGGTAGGAATGTATATCCCATACGTCACTAGCTCATGGACTCTTGCTAATTACATGAAAGAAAAGGAGTAAAAAAGCATATAAAAAAAGAGGAACTGGAAAATAATATTGTGCTTTTATTAAAAAAAAACCCATAATTTATGTAAGAACTTACCTGATAGCTAGTGACGTAAGGGATATACAATCCTACCAGGAGGGGCAAAGTTTCCCAAAACGCCTATAAATACACCCGTCACTACACCCACAATTCAGTTTAACGAATAGCCAAGTAGTGGGGAGATAGAAAAAAAAGAGTATTTAAAAAAAAAAAAAAGAAGTAAAAACCATCAAAAAAAGGAATTGGAAATATAATTGTGCTTTATACAAAAAAACATAACCACCATAAAAATGGTAGCCTCATGGACTCTTGCCAATATGAAAGAAATGAATTTATCAGGTAAGTTCTTACAAAAATTATGTTTTCTTTCATGTAATTGGCAAGAGTCCATGAGCTAGTGACGTATGGGATAGTAATACCCAGGATGTGGACAGATGAGCAGATGAGTTATTAGAGAGGAAGGGATAAAATAAAAAGAAATTTATGCTTACCTGATAAATTTATTTCTTCTACGATACGACGAGTCCACGGATTTCATCCTTACTTGTGAGATATTAACCTCCTGCTGACAGGAAGTGGCAAAGAGCACCACAGCAGAACTGTATATATAGCTCCTCCCTTCCCTCCGCCTCCAGTCATTCGACCGAAGTTAGGAAGAGAAAGGAAAAGCCAAAGGGGCAGAGGTGACTGAAGTTTAACTAAAATAAAAAATATACCCGTCTTAAAAAATAACAGGGTGGGCCGTGGACTTGTCGTATCGTAGAAGAAATACATTTATCAGGTAAGAATAAATTTCCTTTTCTCCTACAAGATACGACAAGTCCACGGATTTCATCCTTACTTGTGGGATACAATACCAAAGCTACAGGACACGGATGAAAGGGAGGGACAAGACAGGGACCTAAACGGAAGGCACCACTGCTTGAAGAACCTTTCTCCCAAAACCAGCCTCAGAAGAAGCAAAAGTATAAAATTTGGAAAATTTGGAAAAAGTGTGAAGAGACGACCAAGTTGCAGCCTTACAAATCTGTTCAACAGAAGCATCATTTTTAAATGCCCATGAGGAAGCCACAGCCCTGGTGGAATGAGATGTAATTCTTTCAGGAGGCTGCTGTCTAGCAGTCTCATACTCTAGACGGATAAAACTCTTCATCCAAAAAGAAAGAGGTAGCCGTAGCTTTCTGACCCCTATGCTTTCCTGAAAATCAATGAATAATGAAGATGATTGACGGAAATCCTTAGACGCCTGCAAGTAAAACTTCAGGGCACGGACCACATCCAAGTTATGCAACATATGCTCCTTCTTAGAAGAAGGGTTAGGACAAAATGAAGGAACAACAATTTCCTGATTAATATTCTTATTAGAAACAACCTTAGGAAGGAAACCAGGTTTGGTACGCAAAACCACCTTATCAGAATGGAAGATAAGATAAGGCGAATCACATTGTAACTCTGAAAGCTCAGAAAATCTACGAGCAGAAGAAATAGCAACCAAAAACAAAACTTTCCAAGATAGCAACTTAATATCTATGGAATGCATGGGTTCAAACGGAACCCCTTGAAGAACATTAAGAACTAAATTCAAACTCCAGGGTGGAGCAATTGGTCTAAACACAGGCTTAATTCTGGTTAAAGCCTGACAAAAAGACTGAACGTCTGGAACATCTGACAAACGTTTATGTAGCAAAATTGACAAAGCAGAGATTTGTCCCTTTAAGGAACTCGCCGACAACCCTTTCTCCAATCCTTCTTGGAGAAAAGACAGAATCCTGGGAATCCTAACCTTACTCCATGAGTAACCCTTGGATTCACACCAAAAAAGATATTTACGCCATATCTTATGATAGATCTTTCTAGTGACAGGCTTACGTGCCTGAATCAAAGTATCAATGACCGCATCAGAGAATCCCCGCTTAGATAAAATCAAGCATTCAATCTCCAAGCAGTCAGCTGCAGAGAAATTAGATTTGGATGTTGGAAAGGACCTTGAATGAGAAGGTCCTGTCTCACCGGAAGTTTCCACGGAGGCAGAGAGGACATGTCC
Organism: Bombina bombina; assembly: GCF_027579735.1. Lineage (NCBI taxonomy): Eukaryota > Metazoa > Chordata > Amphibia > Anura > Bombinatoridae > Bombina > Bombina bombina. The sequence continues at coordinate 206,867,067 of NC_069503.1, read as the reverse complement.
ACTAGATCTGCATACCAAGTCCTGCGTGGCCACACAGGCGCGATTAGAATTACTGAAGCCCTATCCTGTTTGATCCAAGCAATCACCAGGGGAAGGAGAGGAAACGGTAGAAACACATAAGCTAGGTTGAACAACCAAGGCACTGCCAAGGCATCTATTAGTTCGGCTTGAGGATCCCTCAACCTGTATCCGTATCTTGGGAGCTTGGCATTCTGTCGAGACGCAATCAGATCCAATTCCGGTCTGCCCCAGCGAAGGATCAGTGAGGCAAAGACCTCCGGATGGAGTTCGCACTCCCCCGGATGAAAAGCCTGTCGGCTTAAAAACAGAATTTATGTTTACCTGATAAATTACTTTCTCCAACGGTGTGTCCGGTCCACGGCGTCATCCTTACTTGTGGGATATTCTCTTCCCCAACAGGAAATGGCAAAGAGCCCAGCAAAGCTGGTCACATGATCCCTCCTAGGCTCCGCCTACCCCAGTCATTCGACCGACGTTAAGGAGGAATATTTGCATAGGAGAAACCATATGTTACCGTGGTGACTGTAGTTAAAGAAAATAAATTATCAGACCTGATTAAAAAAACCAGGGCGGGCCGTGGACCGGACACACCGTTGGAGAAAGTAATTTATCAGGTAAACATAAATTCTGTTTTCTCCAACATAGGTGTGTCCGGTCCACGGCGTCATCCTTACTTGTGGGAACCAATACCAAAGCTTTAGGACACGGATGAAGGGAGGGAGCAAATCAGGTCACCTAGATGGAAGGCACCACGGCTTGCAAAACCTTTCTCCCAAAAATAGCCTCAGAAGAAGCAAAAGTATCAAATTTGTAAAATTTAGAAAAAGTGTGCAGTGAAGACCAAGTCGCTGCCTTACATATCTGATCAACAGAAGCCTCGTTCTTGAAGGCCCATGTGGAAGCCACAGCCCTAGTGGAGTGAGCTGTGATTCTTTCAGGAGGCTGCCGTCCGGCAGTCTCATAAGCCAATCGGATAATGCTTTTAATCCAGAAGGAGAGAGAGGTAGAAGTTGCTTTTTGACCTCTCCGTTTACCAGAATAAACAACAAACAAAGACAAGTTTGTCTGAAATCCTTAGTAGCTGCTAAGTAAAATTTGAGAGCACGAACTACATCCAAGTTGTGCAACAAACGTTCCTTCTTTGAAACTGGATTAGGACACAAAGAAGGCACAACTATCTCCTGGTTAATGTTTTTGTTAGAAACAACTTTTGGAAGAAAACCAGGTTTAGTACGCAAAACCACCTTATCTGCATGGAACACCAGATAAGGAGAAGAACACTGCAGAGCAGATAATTCTGAAACTCTTCTAGCAGAAGAAATTGCAACCAAAAACAAAACTTTCCAAGATAATAACTTAATATCAACGGAATGTAAGGGTTCAAACGGAACCCCCTGAAGAACTGAAAGAACTAGGTTGAGACTCCAAGGAGGAGTCAAAATTTTGTAAACAGGCTTGATTCTAACCAGAGCCTGAACAAAGGCTAGAACATCTGGCACAGCTGCCAGCTTTTTGTGAAGTAACACAGACAAGGCAGAAATCTGTCCCATCAAGGAACTTGCAGATAATCCTTTTTCCAATCCTTCTCGAAGGAAGGATAGACTCTTAGGAATCTTAACCTTGTCCCAAGGGAATCCTGCAGATTCACACCAACAGATATACCAAATTATGTGGTAATTTTTCTGGTTACAGGCTTGCAGGCCTGAACAAGAGTATTAATAACAGAATCTGAGAACCCTCGCTTTGATAAGATCAAGCGTTCAATCTCCAAGCAGTCAGCTGGAGTGGGTCGAACGGACCTAGAACAAGAAGGTCTCTCAAAGGTAGCTTCCATGGTGGAGCCGATGACATATTCACCAGATCTGCATACCAAGTCCTGCGTGGCCACGCAGGAGCTATCAAAATCACCGACTCCCTCTCCTGATTGATCCTGGCTACCAGCCTGGGGATGAGAGGAAACGGCGGGAACACATAAGCTAGTTTGAAGGTCCAAGGTGCTACTAGTGCATCCACTAGAGCCGCCTTGGGATCCCTGGATCTGTACCCGTAGTGAGGAACTCTGAAGTTCTGACGAGAGGCCATCAGATCCATGTCTGGAATGCCCCACGGTTGAGTGACTTGGGCAAAGATTTCCGGATGGAGTTCCCACTCCCCCGGATGCAATGTCTGACGACTCAGAAAATCCGCTTCCCAATTTTCCACTCCTGGGATGTGGATAGCAGACAGGTGGCAGGAGTGAGACTCCGCCCATAGAATGATTTTGGTCACTTCTTCCATCGCTAGGGAACTCCATCAGACTGGCGTCGGTCGTGACAATGACCCACTCTGGTCTGCGGAAGGTCATCCCTTGTGACAGGTTGTCCAGGGACAGCCACCAACGGAATGAGTCTCTGGTCCTCTGATTTACTTGTATCTTCGGAGACAAGTCTGAATAGTCCCCATACCACTGACTGAGCATGAACAGTTGTAATGGTCTTAGATGAATGCGCACAAAAGGAACTATGTCCATTGCCGCTACCATCAAACCTATCACTTCCATGCACTGCGCTATGGAAGGAAGAGGAACGGAATGAAGTATCCGACAAGAGTCTAGAAGTTTTGTTTTTCTGGCTTCTGTCAGAAAAATCCTCATTTCTAAGGAGTCTATTATAGTTCCCAAGAAGGGAACCCTCGTTGACGGAGATAGAGAACTCTTTTCCACGTTCACTTTCCATCCGTGAGATCTGAGAAAGGCCAGGACAATGTCCGTGTGAGCCTTTACTTGAGGAAGGGACGACGCTCGAATCAGAATGTCGTCCAAGTAAGGTACTACAGCAATGCCCCTTGGTCTTAGCACCACCAGAAGGGACCCTAGTACCTATGAGAAAATCCTAGGAGCAGTGGCTAATCCGAAAGAAAACGCCACGAACTGGAAATGCTTGTCCAGGAATGCAAACCTTAGGAACCGATGATGTTCCTTGTGGATAGGAATATGTAGATACGCATCCTTGAAATCCACCTTGGTCATGAATTGACCTTCCTGGATGGAAGGAAGAAGTGTTCGAATGGTTTCCATCTTGAACGATGGAACCTTGAGAACTTGTTCAAGATCTAGAGATCTAAGATTGGTCTGAACGTTCCCTCTTTTTTGGGAACTATGAACAGATTGGAGTAGAACCCCATCCCTTGTTCTCCTAATGGAACAGGATGAATCACTCCCATTTTTAGCAGGTCTTCTACCCAATGTAAGAATGCCTGTCTTCTTATGTGGTCTGAAGACAACTGAGACCTGTGGAACCTCCCCCTTGGAGGAAGCCCCTTGAACTCCAGAGAATAACCTTGGGAGACTATTTCTAGCGCCCAAGGATCCAGAACATCTCTTGCCCAAGCCTGAGCGAAGAGAGAGAGTCTGCCCCCCACCAGATCCGGTCCCGGATCGGGGGCCCGCATTTCATGCTGTCTTGGTAGCAGTGGCAGGTTCCCTGGCCTGCTTTCCTTTGTTCCAGCCTTGCATAGGTCTCCAGGCTGGATTGGCTTGAGAAGTATTACCATCCTGCTTAGAGGACGTAGCCCTTGGGGCTGATCCGTTTCTGCGAAAGGGACGAAACTTAGGTTTATTTTTGGTCTTGAAAAGACCTATCCTGAGGAAGGGCGTGGCCCTTGCCCCCAGTGATATCAGATATAATCTCTTTCAAGTCAGGGCCAAAGAGTGTTTTCCCCTTGAAAGGAATGTCAAGCAATTTGTTCTTGGAAGACGCATCCGCTGCCCAAGATTTTAACCAAAGCGCTCTGCGCCACAATAGCAAACCCAGAATTTTTTCGCCGCTAACCTAGCCAATTGCAAGGTGGCGTCTAGGGTGAAAGAATTAGCCAATTTAAGAGCACGAATTCTGTCCATAATCTCCTCATAAGAAGAAGAATTACTAATAATCGCCTTTCCTAGCTCATCAAACTAGAAACACGCGGCTGCAGTGACAGGGACAATGCATGCAATTGGTTGTAGAAGGGAACCTTGCTGAACAAACATCTTTAGCAGACCTTCTAATTTTTTATCCATAGGATCTTGGAAAGCACAACTATCTTCTATGGGTATAGTGGCGCGCTTGTGTAGAGTAGAAACCGCCCCCTCGACCTTGGGGACTGTCTGCCATCAGTCCTTTCTGGGGTCGACTATAGGAAAACAATTTTATAAATATGGGGGGAGGTACTAAAGGTATACCGGGCCTGTCCCATTCTTTACTAACAATGTACGCCACCCGCTTGGATATAGGAAAAGCTTCGGGGGGCCCCGGGGCCTCTAAGAACTTTTCCATTTTACATAGTGGTTCTGGAATGACCAGATAATCACAATCATCCAAATTGGATAACACCTCCTTAAGCAGAGCGCGGAGATGTTCCAACTTAAATTTAAAAGTAATCACATCAGGTTCAGCTTGTTGAGAAATGTTTCCTGAATCTGACATTTCTCCCTCAGACAAAACCTCCCTGGCCCCCTCAGACTGGTGTAGGGGCCCTTCAGAAACCATATCATCAGCGTTCTCATGCTCTACAGAATTTTCTAAAACAGAGCAGTCGCGCTTTCGCTGATAAGTGGGCATATTGGCTAAAATGTTTTTGATAGAATTATCCATTACAGCCGTTAAATGTTGCATAGTAAGGAGTATTGGCGCACTAGATGTACTAGGGGCCTCCTGTATGGGCAAGACTGGTGTAGACGAAGGAGGGGATGATGCAGTACCATGCTTACTCCCCTCACTTGAGGAATCATCTTGGGCATCGTTATTACTAAATTTTTTTATGACATAAAATACATATAGTTAAATGAGAAGGAACCTTGGTTTCCCCACAGTCAGAACACAATCTATCTGGTAGTTCAGACATGTTAAACAGGCATAAACTTGATAACAAAGCACAAAAAACGTTTTAAAATAAAACCGTTACTGTCACTTTAAATTTTAAACTAAACACACTTTATTACTGCAATTGCGAAAAAGTATGAAGGAATTGTTCAAAATTCACCAAAATTTCACCACAGTGTCTTAAAGCCTTAAAAGTATTGCACACCAAATTTGGAAGCTTTAACCCTTAAAATAACGGAACCGGAGCCGTTTTTATATTTAACCCCTTTACAGTCCCTGGAATCTGCTTTGCTGAGACCCAACCAAGCCCAAAGGGGAATACGATACCAAATGATGCCTTCAGAAAGACTTTTCTATGTATCAGAGCTCCACACACATGCAGCTGCATGCCATGCTGTCCTCAAAAACAAGTGCGCCATACCGGCGCGAAAATGAGGCTCTGACTATGATTAGGGAAAGCCCCTAAAGAATAAGGTGTCTAAAACAGTGCCTGCCGATATAATCATATCAAAATACCCAGAATAAATGATTCCTCAAGGCTAAATATGTGTTAATAATGAATCGATTTAGCCCAGAAAAAGTCTACAGTCTTAATAAGCCCTTGTGAAGCCCTTATTTACTATCTTAATAAACATGGCTTACCGGATCCCATAGGGAAAATGACAGCTTCCAGCATTACATCGTCTTGTTAGAATGTGTCATACCTCAAGCAGTAAGAGACTGCACACTGTTCCCCCAACTGAAGTTAATTGCTCTCAACAGTCCTGTGTGGAACAGCCATGGATTTTAGTTACGGTGCTAAAATCATTTTCCTCATACAAACAGAAATCTTCATCTCTTTTCTGTTTCTGAGTAAATAGTACATACCAGCACTATTTTAAAATAACAAACTCTTGATTGAATAATAAAAACTACAGTTAAACACTAAAAAACTCTAAGCCATCTCCGTGGAGATGTTGCCTGTACAACGGCAAAGAGAATGACTGGGGTAGGCGGAGCCTAGGAGGGATCATGTGACCAGCTTTGCTGGGCTCTTTGCCATTTCCTGTTGGGGAAGAGAATATCCCACAAGTAAGGATGACGCCGTGGACCGGACACACCTATGTTGGAGAAAAGTCTGCTTCCCAGTTGTCCAATCCTGGGATATAGATTGCTGACAGATAACAAGAGTGGGCCTCCACCCATCGAATTACCTTGGAAACTTCTTTCATCGCTAAGGAACTCCTCGTTCCTCCCTGATGATTGATGTAAGCCACAGTCGTGATGTTGTTCGACTGGAATCTGATGAATTTGGCCGAAGCCAAGTGAGTCCACGCCTGAAGCGCATTGAATATTGCTCTCAACTCCAGAATATTGATTGGAAGTAGAGACTCCACCTGAGTCCATACACCCTGAGCCTTCAGGGAATTCCAAACTGCACCCCAGCCTAGTAGACTGGCGTCCGTTGTCACTATCACCCACGAGGGTCTGCGGAAACACGTCCTTTGGGACAGATGATCCGGCGACAACCACCAAAGAAGAGAGTCTCTGGTCTCCTGGTCCAGATTTATCTGAGGAGATACATTTGAATAATCCCCATTCCACTGTTGCAGTGGTCTGAGATGAAATCGAGCAAACGGAATGATGTCCATTGCCGCCACCATCAATCCAATTACCTCCATGCACTGAGCCACTGATGGCCGAGGATTGGACTGAAGGGCACGGCATGTATTTAGAATCTTTGACTTTCTGACCTCCGTCAGAAAAATCTTCATGGACATAGAATCTATTAGAGTTCCCAAGAAGGGAACCTTTGTCTGAGGAATTAGTGAAACTTTTCTAGATTCACCATCCATCCGTGAGTTCTCAGAAAGGACAACACCGTGTCTGTATGAGACTTTGTCAGATGATAAGTCGACGCCTGGATCAGAATATCGTCCAGATAAGGCGCTACTGCAATGCCCCCCGGCCGGAGAACCGCCAGAAGGGACCCTAGAACCTTCATGAAGATCCTGGGTGCTGTGGCCAACCCGAAGGGCAGAGCCACGAACTGAAAATGTTTGTCCAGGAAGGCAAACCTTAGGTACTGACGATGATCCTTGTGGATAGGGATATGAAGGTATGCATCCTTTATGTCCACGGTAGTCATATATTGACCCTCCTGGATCATTGGCAAAATTGTTCGAATAGTCTCCATTTTGAAAGAAGGGACTCTGAGAAACTTGTATTGGAACGGGACAAATTACTCCCATAGTAGAGAGGTCTTTTACACAACGTAAGAATGCCTCTCTTTTTATCTGGTCTACAGACAATCGTGAAAGAAGGAACCTTCCCCTTGGGAAGGAATTTTTGAATTCCAGTTGATACCCGTGGGTCACAATTTCTAGTGTCCATGGGTCCTGAACATAAGTCTGGCCCCTACCAGATCCGGTCCCGGATCGGGGCCGCCCCTTCATGCTGTCTTGGTAGTAGCAGTGGGTTTCTTGGGTTGTTTACCCTTGTTCCAAGTCTGTCTACCTTTCTGTTTAGATGTTTTATCCTGAGGTAAGAGATGGCCCTTACCTCCCGTAATATCTGAAATAATCTCTTTCAAGTCAGGACCAAATAGAGTCTTCCCCTTGAAAGGAATAGACAAAAGCTTGGTTTTAGATGACACATCCGCAGACAAAGACTTTAACCACAAGGCTCTGCGCGCTAGAATGGCAAAACCTGCATTCTTAGCCGCTAACTTAGCAATCTGAAAAGCGGCGTCAGTGACAAAGGAATTAGCCAATTTTAGGGCCTTAATCCTATCCATTATTTCCTCTAAGGAAGTCTCAGTCTTCAGAGATTCTTCCAGGGCATCAAACCAAAAGGCAGCCGCAGTTGTAACTGGTACAATGCAGGCCGTCGGTTGTAAAAGGAAACCCTGATGAACAAAAAGTTTCTTTAGCAGACCCTCCAATTTTTTATCCATAGGGTCTTTGAAAGCACAACTGTCCTCAATCGAAATAGTTGTACGCTTAGCTAGAGTAGAAATAGCACCCTCCACCTTAGGGACTGTCTGCCAAGAATCCCGCACAGTGTCAGTTATAGGGTACATCTTCTTGAAAATAGAGGAAGGGGAGAACGAGATACCCGGTCAGTCTTTCCCACTCCTTGGTGACAATCTCAGAAATTCTCTTAGGAACCGGAAAGGTATCCGAGTAAGTAGGGACTTCCAGATATCTGTCCATCTTACACAATTTTTCTGGAGGGACCACAATAGAGTGACAATCATCCAGAGTCAATAAAACCTCCCGAAGTAATAAGCGGAGGTGTTCCAATTTAAATCTAAAGGACATGACGTCCGAATCTGATTGGGGTAAAGCACTACCTGAGTCAGACAGCTCCCCTTCAGACAAAGTCACCTTACCCTCCACTTCAGAGGTCTGGGAGGGTAAATCAGAGATAGCCATCAAAGCATCAGAAGCTACAGGGAGACCCTGCGATTCTGTTCTGCTACGTTTGCCTTGTAACTCTCCATGGACCGGCAAATCAACACCGTCTCTTCTGCATGCGTCCACACACTTCACCTGCTCCGAAAGATCTTCAAATGGATCCCAACCGAGACCAGGAAGACTGTTACTCACGCCCTTGTCAGCAGCCGACTGGACTATGGTAACGCACTCTACGCCGGCACCACCATCAAGCTCCAAAAGAGACTACAGCGCATCCAGAACTCCTCGGCCAGACTAATCCTCGACATCCCTCGTCAATGCCACATCACCAAATACCTGTGGGACCTGCACTGGCTCCCCATCAACAAAAGAATAACCTTCAAGCTTCTCACCCACGCATTCAAGGCCCTCCACAACATCGGTCCTGAATACTTGAACCACCGTGTTACCTTCTACACCCCTGCCAGACAAATTCGATCGGCCAATGAAGCCCTCGCTGTCATCCCCCGCATCAGGAAAACCACAGCGGGAGGCAGATCCTTCTCTCACCTGGCTGCCAAGACTTGGAACACCCTCCCGCTGCACCTTAGACAAGCTACCGCCCTGACTAAGTTCAGAAAGGACCTCAAGACCTGGCTCTTCGACTGAACTGCAACCTTCAGTGCCTTGAGACCCTTACGGGTGAATAGCAGTGCTTTACAAGAACCCGATAGATAGATAGATAGATAGATAGATAGATAACCCTGGTAACGTAGACAAAACCTCTGTAAGGTAGAAGACATAACTGTAGCCATATCTTGTAAAGTAAAAGAAACAAACGCAGATGGCGCAGCATAAGCTGGTGTTAAAGGCTGTGACGCTTGGGGAGGAGATTGCGGCAAATCTTGACTCTCAGTGGATAGAGAATCATCTTTCAAAAATAATTTCTCTTTACCCATTTACTGCTCTCTCCACACAATTGTCATAAAGAGTGACAGGTGGTTCCACAGTGGCATCTAAACACATGAGACATGTATTCTGATCCATGTCTTCCATAACAACAGATGCAAGTTACCAACTTAGTCAGATTTCTTTTATTAAAAAATAGTGTGCTGTCTCTTTAAATAAAAAAAATCTTTAATCTACAAAAACGTGTACTGTGTCTTTAATAAAACTTTATTTTTACACCAAATAAATTTGCCCGTTAATAATTATGTACTGGAATAAAAACGTTTATTTTTCTGACAAAAATACTTCAGTTTTTAGCCCACAGAACGATGAGAAGATAAATGAAGTCTCACAGAAGCTCTGCACTAACCTTCAGATATGCCGTTAGAACTCCAGTCACAGCTCTGCTGCGGCTCCTACCTGGCTCCGGATGAGGACCGGACTTGTGACCCCCTGATCTAGCAGCACTCTATATTGAAGTTAAAAGCTGCACCGGAGAAGATAACCGTCACCGGCCTAAGACAGCTACGCAATGGCGCTACAGAAGCGCGCGAATGAGGCCCCGCCCATCGTGGGCGTCTTCAACAAACGCAACTCACACCAGACTTGCCCAAAATGAATCCCCAGCGTCAGCCATCATGAAATAAAAACTTATGATATACGCTATTGCTGTCACAATAAACGTAACAATTTTAATGCCAAAATCTTATTAAAACAAAAAAAAATGTAATCAGGGTTTTAAAGTCCCAATGCCCTAGGCCAAAATCTGCCTAACTGTCTGGGAATTATTCTCTATTGTGATAGAGCAAGTTAATTCAGAGTTCTGCTGTAAGCCCCTGAAAATAAACTGCACCTACCTTCATGCTGAGTAACAGCATGATGATACTCAGTGTCCAGAGGTCGACCATCTCCTCCAGAGGTCCTGTGGATAATAAAACAAGGTCTTAGGCAAAATCACTAAGTCCATCTCCAGACAACACCAAAAGGGGAGGCATAGTGAAGTAAAACTCCACCAGTTCCTCATAATTGGTCCTTCAGAAGCTGACCAGAATAAAAATAGTGCACACAGGCACCATTTAAAATAATAAACACTTGATTGAAGAATCTAAACACCTCACTTTACCTCTTCCTATCACTAACATAGGCATTAGAATGACTGGAGGTGGAGGGAAGGGAGGATATATATATATATATATATATATATATATATAAATATAAATATATATATATATATATATATATATATATATACATACACACACACACACACACACAGCTCTGCTGTGGTGCTCTTTGCCACTTCCTGTCAGTAGGAGGATGAAATCCGTGGACTCGTCATATCTTGTAGAAGAAACAGCATTTTCCACTGAAAAATTTAATCCACAACCAAAAGAAAAACATAAGCAGATGAATCAAACTGAAACAGCTGCCTGAAGAACTTTTCTACCAAAAACTGCTTCCGAAGAGGCAAATACATCAAAACGGTAGAATTTAGTAAATGTATGCAAAGAAGAGCAAGTTGCTGCTTTGCCAGTCTGATCAACTGAAGCTTCATTCTTAAAAGCCCACAAAGTGGAAACTGATCTAGTAGAATGAGCTGAGATTCTCTGAGGCGGGGCATGACCCGACTCCAAATAAGCCTTACGAATCAAAAGCTTTAACCAAGAAGCCAAGGAAATGGCAGAAGCTTTCTGACCTTTCCTAGAACCAGAGAAGACAACAAAAATACTAGAAGTCTTCCTGAAATCTTTAGTAGCTTCAACATAATATTTCAAAGCTCTTACAACATCCAGAGAATATAAGGATCTCTCCAAATAATTCTTAGGATTAGGACACAAAGAGGGGACAACAATTTCCCTATTAATGTTGTTAGAATTCACAACTTTAGGTAAAAATTTAAATGAAGTCCGCAAAACTGCCTTATCTTGATGAAAAATCAGAAAAGGTGACTCACAAGAAAGAGCAGATAATTCAGAAACTCTTCTAGCAGAAGAGATAGCCAAAAGGGACAACATTTTACAAGAAAATAGTTTAATATCCAAAGAATGCATAGGCTCAAAAGGAGGAGCCTGCAAAGCTTTCAAAACCAAATTAAGACTCCAAGGAGAAGAGATTGATTTAATGACAGGCTTGATACGGACCAAAGCCTGTGAAATAAAACAGAAAGAGCAGAGATTTGTCCCTTCAAGGAACTTGCAGACAAACCTTTATCCAAACCATCCTGAAGAAGCTGTAAAATTCTAGGAATTCTAAAAGAATGCCAGGAGAATTTATGAGAAGAACACCATGAAAAATAAGTCTTCCAAACTCAATATCACTAAGCACTATGCGTTCAATTTCCATACCTTCAAATTTAATGATTTGAGATCCTGATGGAAAAACAGAATTTATGTTTACCTGATAAATTACTTTCTCCAACGGTGTGTCCGGTCCACGGCGTCATCCTTACTTGTGGGATATTCTCTTCCCCAACAGGAAATGGCAAAGAGCCCAGCAAAGCTGGTCACATGATCCCTCCTAGGCTCCGCCTTCCCCAGTCATTCGACCGACGTAAAGGAGGAATATTTGCATAGGAGAAATCATATGATACCGTGGTGACTGTAGTTAAAGAAAATAAATCATCAGACCTGATTAAAAAACCAGGGCGGGCCGTGGACCGGACACACCGTTGGAGAAAGTAATTTATCAGGTAAACATAAATTCTGTTTTCTCCAACATAGGTGTGTCCGGTCCACGGCGTCATCCTTACTTGTGGGAACCAATACCAAAGCTTTAGGACACGGATGATGGGAGGGAGCAAATCAGGTCACCTAGATGGAAGGCACCACGGTTTGCAAAACCTTTCTCCCAAAAATAGCCTCAGAAGAAGCAAAAGTATAAAATTTGTAAAATTTGGTAAAAGTGTGCAGTGAAGACCAAGTCGCTGCCTTACATATCTGATCAACAGAAGCCTCGTTCTTAAAGGCCCATGTGGAAGCCACGGCCCTAGTGGAATGAGCTGTGATTCTTTCAGGAGGCTGCCGTCCGGCAGTCTCATAAGCCAATCTGATGATGCTTTTAAGCCAAAAAGATAGAGAGGTAGAAGTTGCTTTTTGACCTCTCCTTTTACCAGAATAAACAACAAACAAGGAAGATGTTTGTCTGAAATCCTTTGTAGCATCTAAATAGAATTTTAGAGCACGGACAACGTCCAAATTGTGTAACAAACGTTCCTTCTATGAAACTGGATTCGGACACAAAGAAGGTATAACTATATCCTGGTTAATATTTTTGTTGGAAACAACCTTCGGAAGAAAACCAGGCTCAGTACGTAAAAACCACCTTATCTGCATGGACCAGATAGGGCGGAGAACACTGCAGAGCAGATAACTCAGAAACTCTTCTAGCGGAAGAAATTGCAACCTAAAACAAAACTTTCCAAGATAATAACTTAATATCTACGGAATGTAAGGGTTCAAACGGAACCCCTTGAAGAACTGAAAGAACTAGATTAAGACTCCAGGGAAGAGTCAAAGGTCTGTAAACAGGCTTGATTCTAACCAGAGCCTGAACAAACGCTTAAACGTCTGGCACAGCTGCCAGCCTTTTGTGAAGTAAAACAGATAAAACAGAGATCTGTCCCTTCAGAGAACTCGCAGAAAATCCTTTCTCCAAACCTTCTTGTAGAAAGGAAAGAAACTTAGGAATTTTTATCTTGTTCCATGGGAATCCTTTAGATTCACACCAACAGATATATTTTTTCCATATTTTATGGTAAATTTTTCTAGTTACAGGCTTTCTAGCCTGAATAAGAGTATCTATTACAGAATCTGAAAACCCACGCTTTGATAAAATCAAGCGTTCAAACTCCAAGCAGTCAGTTGGAGGAAAACCAGATTCGGATGTTCGAATGGACCCTGAATAAGAAGGTCCTGTCTCAAAGGTAGCTTCCATGGTGGAGCCGATGACACATTCACCAGGTCTGCATACCAAGTCCTGCGTGGCCACACAGGAACTATCAAGGTCACCGAAGCCCTCTCCAGATTGATCCTGGCTACCAGCCTGGGAATGAGAGGAAACGGTGGGAATACATAAGCTAGGTTGAAGATCCAAGGTGCTACTATTGTATCCAATAGAGTCGCCTTGGGATCCCTGGATTTGGACCCGTAACAAGGGACCATGAAGTTCTGACGAGAGGCCATCAGAACCATGTCTGGAATGCCCCATAATTGAGTTATTTGGGCAAAGATTTCCAGATGGAGTTCCCACTCCCCCGGATGCTCCTCCATCGCCAGGGAACTCCTTGTTACCCCCTGATGGTTGATATATGTAACAGTCGTCATGATGTCTGATTGAAACCTTATGAATTTGGCCTTTGCTAGTCGAGGCCAAGCCTTGAGAGCATTGAATATCGCTCTCAGTTCCATTATGTTTATCGGGAGAAGAGAGTCTTCCCGAAACCATAGACCCTGAGTTTTCAGGGGTTCCCAGACCGCGCCCCAGCCCACCAGACTGGCGTCGGTCGTGACAATGACCTATTCTGGTCTGCGGAAGCTCATTCCCTGTGACAGGTTGTCCAGGGTCAGCCACCAACGGAGTGAATCTCTGGTTATTTGATCTACTTGTATCGTCGGAGACAAGTCTGTATAGTCCCCATTCCACTGTCTGAGCATGCCCAGGTGCAATGGTCTTAGATGAATTCGTGCAAAAGGAACTATGTCCATTGCCGCAACCATCAAACCTATTACTTCCATGGACTGCGCTATGGAAGGAAGAAGAACAGAATGAAGTACCTGACAAGAGCTTAGAAGTTTTGATTTTCTGGCCTCTGTCAGAAAAACCTTCATTTCTAAGGAAACTATTATTGTTCCCAAGAAGGGAACTCTTGTTGACGGGGACAGAGAACTTTTTTCTATGTTCACTTTCCACCTGTGAGATCTGAGAAAGGCTAGGACAATGTCCGTATGAGCCCTTGCTTTTGACAGAGACGACACTTGAATCAGGATGTCGTCCAAGTAAGGTACTACTGCAATGCCCCTTGGTCTTAGCACCGCTAGAAGGGACCCTAGTACCCTTGTGAAAATCCTTGGAGCAGTGGCTAATCCGAATGGAAGTGCCACAGGTAATGCTTGTCCAGAAAGGCGAACCTTAGGAACCGAAAATGTTCCTTGTGGATAGGAATACGTAGGTACGCATCCTTTAAGTCCACCGTGGTCATGAATTGACCTTCCTGGATGGTAGGAAGGATCGTTCGAATGGTTTCCATATCGAATGATGAAACCCTGAGAAACTTGTTTAGAATCTTGAGATCTAAAATAGGTCTGAATGTTCCCTCTTTTTTGGGAATTATGAACAGGTTGGAGTAAAAACCCATCCCTTGTTCTCCTAATGGAACAGGATGAATCACTCCCATGCTTAACAGGTCTTCTACACAGTGTAAGAATGCCTGTTCGAAGATAATTGAGACCCGTGGAACCTTCCCCTTGGGGGTAGTTCCCTGAATTCCAGGAGATAACCTTGAGAAACTATTTCTAGCGCCCAAGGATCCTGAACATCTCTTGCCCCAGCCTGAGCAAAGAGAGAAAGTCTGCCCCCCACCAGATCCTTCCCAGATCGGGGGCCAACACTTCATGCTGTTTTGGTAGCAGTGGCAGGTGACTTGGCCTGCTTACCCTTGTTCCAGCCTTGCATCGGCCTCCAGGCTGGCTTGGTTTGAGAAGTATTACCCTCTTGCTTAGAGGGTGTAGAATTTGAGGCTGGTCCGTTTCTGCGAAAGGGACGAAAATTTGGCTTCTTTTTAGCCTTAAAAGACCTATCCAGAGGAAGGGCGTGGCCCTTTCCCCCAGTGATGTCTGAAATAATCTCTTTCAAGTCAGGGCCAAACAGTGTTTTACCCTTGAAAGGGATGTTAAGCAAAAGCGCTCTGCGCGCCACGATAGCAAACCCTGAATTATTCGCCGCTAATCTAGCTAATTGCAAAGCGGCATCTAAAATAAAAAAGAGTTAGCCAATTTAAGAGCTTGAACTCTGTCCAAAACCTCCTCGTACGAAGATTCTTTATTGAGCGACTTTTCTAGTTCTTCGAACCAGAAACACGCAGCTGTAGTGACAGGAACAATGCATGAAATTGGTTGTAGAAGGTAACCTTGCTGAACAAACATCTTTTTAAGCAAACCCTCTAACCTTTAATCCATAGGATCTTGAAAGCACAACCATCTTCTATAGGAATAGAAGTGCGTTTGTTTAGAGTAGAAACCGCCCCCTCGACCTTGGGGACTGTATGCTATAAGTCCTTTCTGGGGTCGACTATAGGAACTAATTTCTTAAATATAGGGGGAGGACAAAAGGTATGCCGGGCCTTTCCCAATCCTTATTTACTATGTCCGCCACCCGCTTGGGTATAGGAAAAACATCGGGGGGCACCGGAACCTCTAGGAACTTGTCCATCTTACCTAATTTCTCTGGAATGACCAAATTGTCACAATCATCCAGAGTAGATAATACCTCCTTAAGTAGTGCGTGGAGATGTTGAAATTTAAATTTAAAAGTTACAATATCAGGTTCTGCTTGTTGAGAAATTTTCCCTGAATCTGAAATTTCTCCCTCAGACAAAACCTCCCTCCTGGCCCCTTCAGATAGGTGTGAGGGTATGTCAGAACAGATATCATCAGCGTCCTCTTGCTCTTCAGTGTTTAAAACAGAGCAATCACGCTTTCTCTGATAAGTAGGCATTTTGGAAAAAATGCATGCAATAGAATTATCCATTACAGCCATTAATTGTTGTATGGTAATAAGTATTGGCGCACTAGATGTACTAGGGGCCTCTTGTGTGGGCAAAACTGGTGTAGACACAGAAGGGGATGATGCAGTACCATGCTTACTCCCCTCATTAGAGGAATCATCTTGGGCAATATCATATCTATGGCATTATTATCCCTACTTTGTTTGGACATTATGACACAAATATATCACATATATTTAAATGGGGAGACACATTGGCTTTCATACATATAGAACATCGTTATCTGATGGTTCAGACATGTTAAACAGGCTTAAACTAGTCAACAAAGCACAAAAAACGTTTTACAATAAAACCGTTACTGTCCCTTTAAATTTCAAACTGAACACACTTTATTACTGAATATGTGAAAAAGTATGAAGGAATTGTTTCACCAAAATTTCACCACAGTAACTTAAAGTAACTTAAAGCCTTAAAAGTATTGCACACAAAATTTGAAAGCTTTAACCCTTAAAATAACGGAACCGGAGCCGTTTTTACATTTAACCCCTATACAGTCCCAGGTATCTGCTTTGCTGAGACCCAACCAAGCCCAGAGGGGAATACGATACCAAATGATGCCTTCTATAAGCGTTTTCAGTGGTTCTTAGCTCCTCACACATGCATCTGCATGCCATGCTTTCCAAAAACAACTGCTCATTAGAGGCGCGAAAATGAGGCTCTGTCTATGACTAGAAAAGGCCCCCAGTGAAAAAGGTGTCCAATACAGTGCCTGCCGTTTTTATTAAAACAATCCCCAAGATTTAACAACTATTAAAAGTAATAATCTGCCAAATATACTTAGTAAAGTAATCGTTTTAGCCCAGAAAAATGTCTACCAGTTTTTTAAGCCCTAATGAAGCCCTTTATTCTTTTACTTAAACTAAGAAAATGGCTTACCGGTTCCCATAGGGAAAATGACAGCTTCCAGCATTACCGAGTCTTGTTAGAAATGTGTCATACCTCAAGCAGCAAAAGTCTGCTCACTGTTTCCCCCAACTGAAGTTAATTCCTCTCAACAGTCCTGTGTGGAAACAGCCATCGATTTTAGTAACGGTTGCTAAAATCATTTTCCTCTTACAAACAGAAATCTTCATCTCTTTCCTGTTTCAGAGTAAATAGTACATACCAGCACTATTTTAAAATAACAAACTCTTGATTGAAGAATAAAAACTACATTTAAACACCAAAAAACTCTAAGCCATCTCCGTGGAGATGTTGCCTGTACAACGGCAAAGAGAATGACTGGGGAAGGCGGAGCCTAGGAGGGATCATGTGACCAGCTTTGCTGGGCTCTTTGCCATTTCCTGTTGGGGAAGAGAATATCCCACAAGTAAGGATGACGCCGTGGACCGGACACACCTATGTTGGAGAAAAGGGTCCTTGAGACAAAAGATCTGGTCTTAAAGGAAGTGGCCAAGGTTGAAAACTGGACATCCGGAAAAGGTCCGCATACCAGAACCTGTAAGGCCATGCTGGTGCTACCAGAGACACAAACAAATGTTCCATGATGATCTTGGAGATCCCTCTTGGAAGAAGAACTAGAGGCAGGAAAATATAAGCAGGTTGGTAAAACCAAGAAACTGCTAATACATCCACCGACTCCGCCTGAGGATCCCTTGACCTGGACAGGTACCTGGGAAGTTTCTTGTTTAGATTGGAAGCCATCAGATCTATTTCTGGAAGACCCCACTTCTGAACAATATGAAAAAACACATCTGCTTCCCAATTGTCTACACCTGGGATATGTACCGCAGAAATAGACAAGAGCAGGATTCTGCCCAAGCAAGTATCCAAGATACTTCTTTCATAGCTAGGGGACTGAGAGTCCCATCCTGATGATTGACATATGCCACAGTTGTGATATTGTCTGTCTGAAAACAAATGAATGGTTCTCTCTTCAACAGAGGTCAAACCTGAAGAGTCCTGAAAATATCACGGAGTTCTAAAATATTGATTGGTTACCTCGCTTATTGAGATTTCCAAACCCCTTGAGCTGTCAGAGATCCCCAGACAGCTCCCCAACCTGAAAGACTTGCATCTTTTGTGATTACAGTCCAGGTTGGACGAACAAAAGAGGCCCCTTGAAATATACGGTGGTGATCTAAACACCAAGTAAAAGAAAGTTGAACATTGGTATTTAAGGATATTCATTGTGATATCTTTGTATAATCCCTGCACCATTGATTCAGCATACAAAGCTGGAGAGGTCTCATATGAAAACGAGCAAAGGGGATCGCGTCCGATGCTGCAGTCATGAGACCTAAAACCTCCATGCAAATAGCCACTGAAGGGAATGGTTGAGACTGAAGGTTCTGACAGTCTGAAATCAATTTCATTTGTCTCTTTTCTGTTAGAGACAAAGTCATGGACACTGAATCTATCTAGAAGCCTAAAAAGATGACCCTTGTCTGAGGAATCAAGGAACTTTTTGGTAAATTGATCCTCCAACCATGTCTTTGAAGAAACAACAATAGTTGATTTGTGTGAGATTCTGCAGAATGTAAAGACTGAGCTAGTACCAAGATATCGTCCAAATAAGGAAACACCGCAATACCCTGTTCTCTGATTACAGAGAGTAGGGCACCGAGAACATTTGAAAAAATTCTTGGAGCTGTCGCTAGGCCAAATGGAAAAGCGACAAATTGGTAATGCTGGTCTAGAAAAGAGAATCTCAGAAACCTATAGTGGTCTGGATGAATCAGAATATAAAGATATGCATTCTGTAAATATATCGTGGACGTATAATGACCTTGCTGAACAAAAGGCAGAATAGTCCTTATAGTCACCATTTTGAAAGTTGGCACTCTTACAAAACGGTTCAAAATTTTCAGATCCAGAATTGGCCTGAATGAATTTTCTTCTTTGGGACAATGAATAGATTTGAATAAAACCCAAGACCCTGCTCCTGAAACAGAACTGGTATAATTACCCCTGAAAGCTCTAGATCTGAAACACACGTCAGAAAAGCCTGATCCTTCACTGGACTTGCTGGAACATTATTATTATTATCGGTTATTTGTAGAGCGCCAACAGATTCCACAGCGCTAACATGTGAGAGAAAAAATCTTCTCACAGGAGGTCTTACTCTGAATTCTATTCAATACCCTTGAGAGACAATGCTCTGAATCTGCCCAAATGTTCTGGAAAAATTTTAATCTGCCCCCCACCAGCTGAGCTTGAATGAGGGCCGCACCATCATGCAGACTTGGGGGCTGCCTTTGGTTTCTTAAAAGGCTTGGATTTATTCCAACTTAAAGAAGGTTTCCAAATGGAACCAGATTCCTTGGGGGAAGGATTTGGTTTCTGTTCCCTATTATATCGAAAAGGCCGAAAACGATTAGAAGCTTTAGATTTACCTAGAGATCTTTTATCCTGAGGTAAAAAATCTCCCTTCCCCCCAGTGACAGTTGAAATAATGGAATCCAACTGAGAACCAAATAAATTGTTACCTTGGAAAGAAAGATAGTAATCTAGATACCATGTCAGCATTCCAATATTTGAGCCACAAAGCTCTTCTAGCTAAAATAGCTAAAGACATAGATTTAACATCAATTTTGATGATATCAAAAATAGCATCACAGATAAAATGATTAGCATGTTGAAGCAAGCGAACAATGCTAGACAAATCAGAATCTGTTTCCTGTTGCGCTAAACTTTCCAACCAGAAGGTTGATGCAGCTGCAACATCAGCCATAGAAATGGCAGGCCTGAGAAGATAGCCAGAATATAAATAAGCTTTCCTTAGACAAGATTCAAGTTTCCTATCTAAAGGATCCTTAAAGGAAGTACTATCTTCCATAGGGATAGTAGTAAGTTTGGCAAGAGTAGAAATAGTCCCATCAATCTTAGGGACATTTTCCCAAAACTCCAAATTAGCCACTGGTAAAGGATATAACTTCTTAAACCTAGCAGAAGGATTAAAATAAGCACCAGGCTTAGACCATTCTTTAGCAATCACATAAGAAACCGCATCTGGAACAGGAAAAACCTCATGAGTAATCACAGAAGGTTTAAAAACAGAATTTAAACCTTTACTGGTTTTCGCTGAGAAATTTAATCCAAAAAATAATTACGTTTTCTTAAAAATTTCAAACAAAACTCAAATCATAGGCACTTGAATCAAACTGTGACAGCTGCCTGAAGAACCTTTCTACCAAAGGCTGCTTCTGAAGAAGCAAACACAACAAAATTGTAATATTTAGTAAATGTAGGCAATGAAGACCAAGTTGCTGCTTTGCAAATTTGATCAACTGAAGCTTCATTCTTGAAAGCCCAAGATGTGGTGACTAATCTAGTAGAATGAGCTGTAATACGCCGAGTCGGAGACTGCCCCGCCTCCAAATAGGCTTTTGTGAATCAAAAGCTTCAACCAAGATGCCAAGCAAATGGCAGAGACTTTCTGATCTTTTCTGGAACCAGAAAAAATAACAAATAGACTAGAAGTCTTTCTGAAATTTTTGTAGCCTCCACATAATATTTCAAAGCTCTTACCACATCCAAATAATGTAAAGCCCTTTCAAGAGTATTCTTAGAAGTAGGACACAAAGAAGTAACAATAATTTCCCTATTGATGTTAGAATTCACTATCTTTGACAAAAATTTGAAAATCAGATAAGGAGACTCGCAAGAGAGAGCAGACAATTCAGAAGCTCTTCTAGCAGAAGAGATAGCCAAAAGAAATAAAACTTTCCAAAAAAGTAGTTTAATATCCAAACAATGCATAAGCACAAAAGAAGGAGCGTGCAAAAATCTTTAAAACCAAGTTAAGACTCCAAGGAGGAGAAATTGATTAACTAACAGGCTAGATACGAATCAAAGCCTTAACAAAACAGTGAATATTAGGAAGCTTAGCAATCTTTCTATGAAATAAGACAGAAAGAGCAGAGATTTGTCCTTTCAAAGTATTTGCAGATAGAACTTTATCCAAACCATCCTGAAGAAACCGTAAACACCAAGAAATATAGGTTTTCCAAACCCTATAATAAATCTTACTTGAAACAGACTTAATAGCCTGTATCATAGTGTTAAATAATGAGTCATAGAAATGTCTATGAATAAGAACTAAGCATTCAATTTCCATGCCTTCAAATTTAGAGATTTGAGATACTGATGGAAAACTGGGCCTTGAGACAGAAGGTCTGGTCTTATAGGAAGTGACCAAGGCTGGCAACTGGAAATTTGGACAAGGTCCACATACCAGAACCTGTGAGGTCATGCTGGTGCTATCAGAAACACATAAGATTGTTCCATTATGATCTTTGAGATCACTCCCAGAGGTGAAAAAATTTAAGCAGGTTGGTAAAACCATGGAACTGCTAGAGCATTCATCATTTTCGCCTGAGGATCCCTGGACCTGGAGAGGTATCTGGGAAGTTTTCTTGTTTAGACAAGAGGCCATCAGATCTATCTCTGGAGGACCCCATATCTGCACAATCTGATAGAACAAATCTGGATGGAGAGACTACTCCCCGGATGTAGAATCTGATGGCTGAGATAATCCGCTTTCAAATTGTCTACACCTGGTATATGAATCGCAGTGATTAGACAAAAATTGGATTCCGCCAAAGAAAGTATTAGAGATACTTCTTTTATTGCTAGGGGACTTGTGAGTCCCCCCTTGATGATTGACATATGCCACTGTTGTGACATTGTCTGTTTGAAATCGAATATACGATTCTCTCTTTAATAGAGGCCAAGCCTGAAGAGTTCTGAAAATAGAAAGGAGTTCTAAGATATAAATTGGTAACCTCGCCTCTCAAGGATTTCAAACTCCTTGTGCTGTCAGAGACCCCCAAACAGCTCCCCAACCTGAGAGACGTGCATCTGTTGTGATCACAGTCCAGGAAGGACAAACAAAGAAGGCCCCATAAGGTGATGGCATAACCACCAAGTCAGAGAGAGTGGAGAGTTGGGATTTAAGTATATCAGTTGTGATAACCGAGTATAATCCCTGCACCATTGGTGCCACATGCAAAACTGTAGAGGTCTCATATAAAAACAATCAAAAAGGATCCCGTCCGATGCTGCAATCATGAGACCTAAAACTTCCATGGACATAGCCACTGAAGCGAATGATGAGAGACTGAAGGTTTACACAAGCTGAAACCAATCTCAAACATCTCTTTTCTGTTAGGGATAAAGTCATGGGAACTGGGAAAAATTACCCCTGAAAGTCCTAGATCACACATTTCAGAATCCTATTTGACACCTCTCCACTGATTTTGGACAGTCTGTCCAAACTCTTTGAAATAGCTTTAGTCTGCCTCCTACCAGAAGAACTGGCTTGAGGGCCGCACCTTCATATAGGTTTAGGGGCAGGATTTGGTTTCTTATAAGGTTTGGATTTATTCCAATTCGAAGATGGTCTCCAATTAGAGCCAGAGGCCTTAGGGGAAGGAGTGGTTTTCTCTTCTCTATTCTGTCGAAAGGAACAAAAACGATTGGGAGCTTTAAATTTAACCTTAGATTTCTTGTCTTGGGGCAGAAAAACTCTCTTACCCCCAGTAACAGTGGAGATAATAGAATCCAATTGTGAACCAAACTAAAGGATACAATTTCTTAAACCTAGAAAAAGGGTTAAAAAGGAGGTACAAGGCTTAGACCATTCTTTAGCAATCACATTAGAGATAGCGTCAGGAATAGGAAATACTTCCGGAATAATAACAGTACTCTTAAATACAGAATTTAGACATTTACTAGCTTTATCATCAGGAGATTTAGACTCCTCAATACCCAAAGTAAACAAAACTTCCTTTAAGAGAGAACAAATATATTCTAACTTAAATAGAAAATAAGATTTGTCTAGATCAGTCTCTGACGTGGCATCCTCTGAATCAGAGGAGACACCATCAGTAGAGGATACGTCAGTATGCTGAAGGTCAGAACTTAATGCACTAAGTTTAGGAAAATGTTGCAAAAACCTTTTACATTTATTTGAAGGCAAAATAGCAGTCATTGCCTTCTCTATATCTGTAGCAATAAAATATTAAATTTCTGCAGTAATGCTATCTACATTTAGACTGAGATGGAATAAAAGTGTGTGTATTTGTACTCATATATATATTTAACAATTTGTTAAACAAGGGCCACATAATAGAGCTGAATAATTTAGATCAGCTTAATTACAACATGCATACATAGCTTAGTTAAATACCTGTTTAGGCAGCTCAAATCCTATGGTAACATCAGAGGCAGGTTCAGTTTATATCCATGCTCCTATATATGAGATATATATATATGATATATATAATCCAATTAGCACGTGTTCCAGCACTCCAGCTTCAACTAATAATGAAGCACCTGGGTGCAATCCTCAATGGATTGTAGATAAGAGCTAGGAAAGGGAGGGCACTCTCAGGATTTATATACATCAAAGTTAGTTTATTGTTTATAACAAAAACGTTAGAAAGTCATAAGGATAGGTCGACGTTTCGGCTTACATAGAAGCCTTCCTCAAGACAGATGAACAACTCACAACGGCGACTAGCAGCCGCACACAACACCACCGGCAAAACAGAATGATATATATAAGTATAACAGGCTTGAGAGAATGGGAAACAGAGCAGAAATTTTTTTTTATAAAAAAAAACATTCATGCAGATTTACTGCATGAAAGCACTCTAAGTAACACTGAATGAGCTGGGGATGGAGCTTATAACAGCAATTTTGGCTGGATTTTTTTTGGTGGAAAATTTTTGGCGCCAAAAAAATGGCACACGATGACACGTCACCCTATGAAATAAATAGCATCATCACATGTGCGACATGCAAAGATGAAGATGATTTCTAATGCACCTATCACTCTAAAAAGCAGGTAAGAATTTTGATTGTATATACAAAAAAACAAAATGAACCAAAATAAAGCCTAATGGATACTTCTATTATAGCTGCATAAAATGTGATTATCAACATTCCATGAGGCTAACATAATACTTAGCAGCCTAACTTTATAAATAAATTACTAGCGCCAAAAAAAAAACTGTATGTTTCACAGACTACCAACCTTAACAAATATTTAGCCACAAATAAAGTCTCTAAAAAAGAGCACTGAATTACTGACTCAAGGCATGTATACAAACAATATGTAACAACTTTACTTAAAAAGTGTCCAGTCCATAGCTGAGATTGTCTTATATAATAAAAGTATATAGTTACCGTGTAAGACACCCATCCACATATAGCAGACAGCCAAACCAGTACTGAAACATATCAGCAGAGGTAATGGTAGAGGAGTATAATGTCGATCTGTAAAGGGAGACAGCAGATGAATCCCTGCGACCGAATCTACAGAGAGCCCTAGAATAGATTTCCCATAGGTGAAAACATGGTATCATCAGGCAATACTCTTTACATCCCTCAAACAAACACTGCACTTAGAGAGGAACTTGGCTTCAATATGCTTAGAAGCGCCTTTCACAGAAGAAATCAATTACATTCTTGCTTCACCACCTTCTAAGGAGGCAAAGTTTGTAAAAGTGAGGTATGAGTGAGGTGGGATGTATATTTATAGGCATTTGAGGTTTGGGAAACTTTGCCCCCTTCTGGTAGGAATGTATATCCCATACATCACTAGCTCATGGACTCTTGCCACTTACATGAAAGAAAATATTTTTCTGTCTTCACACCACTAACCAGAAGATGTCCCAAAGTATGTAATATGAAATGGCTGTTACAAGTTTACACATATTCAGAGAAACAAAAAATTCTTTATTTGAGAAATCTTTATTCTTGAGAATAAAGGATTTAATAGCAAAGCTGTTAGTGAAATCTGTTTTATGTCTTGTTAATGGAACAGACCACAAAAAAGAAATTCTGAATCTGAAAAAGCCAATAATTATGTTCCACCAGATGGACTAAAACCAGGTGCCAGAAAGGCACATTTTATTAGTCCTGTTTGATATTTTCAGTCACCTGAGAATGCAAAACATCTTGAAATAAAAAAAAAAAAAAAAAAAAAAAAAAAAGGAGGTGAACACCAAGCAAGGCATTGCAACAAAAGTGAGCTCATCACCCAGCAAATGCTGATAATAAAATCCAAATTAAATTTGAATTATCCATAAAGTGCATCTCATAGGTACCCTCAGTCTAACATAAAGCCAAGCAAAATGAGGCAGGAAAAGTAACGAGAGCAAAAATAAAAGGAGCAGGGGAAAAAAATAGGCTCAAGAAAGAAAACACCACCATAAAAACACAGGATCGGGTCTTATGAACTTAACACCATGAAAGAATTTTTTTTTTTTATCAAGCAAGCATAAATTATGTTTTCTTTAATACAGGTAGTGAGAGTCCACAATCCATTCCCCAAGCTGTAAAGTCTACGAGTAATGAAGCATAAAGGGTGAAATTAAAGAAACATATTTTTTTTTCACTGAGAAACTAAATCCACAACCCCAAATGGGCATTCTTTTTTTAATGCAATAAAAAAATAACCCACAGATAGAAATAAATTAAGCTGAGACAACTGAATGAAAGGGACAGTCAAGTCCAAAAAAAAATTAAATGTTTCAAATTGCGCATGTAATTTTAAACAACTTCCCAATTTACTTTTATCACCAATTTTGCTTTGTTCTCTTGGTATTCTTAGTTGAAAGCTAAACCTAGGAGGTTCATATGCTAATTTTTTAGACCTTGAAGGCCGCCTCTAATCTTAATGCATTTTTATAGTTTTTCACCACTAGAGGGCATTAGTTCACGTGTTTCATATAGATAACATTGAGCTCATGCACGTGAATTTACCATGAAGACAGCTCTGATTGGCTAAAATGCAAGTCTGTCAAAAGAACTGAAATAAGGGGACAGTCTGCGGAGGCTTAGATACAAGGTAATTACAGAGGTAAAATGTGTATAATTATAACTGTGTTGGTTATGCAAAACTGGGTAATTGGAAATTAAGGGATTATCTATCTTTTAAAACAACAAAAAATTCTGGTGTTGACTGTCCCTTGAATAACTTTCCTACCAAAGGCTGCCTCAGAAGAAGCAGAAACATCAAAATAGTAGAATTTAGTAAAAGGATGCAAAGAAGACCAAGTAAGGAATTAGTTGTGTGATATACTTGGATTTTTCAAAGGCGTTTGATACAGTGCCATGAGAGATTAATGTACAAAATTAAGGAACTGGGAATATCTGAAAATGAAAGCTCATAGATAAATAAATGTATAAAAGACAGGGAGCAACAAGTAGTTGTAAACAGATCATACTCAGATTATACAAAGGTAATCAGTGGAGAACCCCCGGGGATCAGTACTGGGCCCTGTTCTTTTTAATATTTTTTATTAATGACTTGGAACAAGGATTAAAAAGATTATACTAAATTGCGTAAAGTCATTAGATCAGGGCAGGATTAGATAACTTTACAAGGGGATATACAAAAATTAGAAGAATGGGCAGGTAAACAGAAAATTAGATTTAGTACTGGAAAATGCAAGGTTCTACATTTTGGAAGTAAAAATAGGCAGACGACCTACTTTTTAGAACTAGATTTAGCAAAACCGAGGAGAAAGGGAATTTGGTACTTTTAGATAACAAGCTAAAGATGGGTGCACAATGCAGGGCAGTGGCTTCTGGGGTTTATAAGATACTAGCATGCATTAAAAGAGGCATCGAGGTGGAGCTAGCCACAGGAGAGAATGGACGCAGAACTCTAGAGCTCTCCAGATATTTGAGCAAACAGACCTCATGAGACCCATAAAACCCTCCATTAAGCATGACCTACACACCCAAACAACTCGCATCAGCTCTCAACAACTTTAAAACCTGATCATCGGTACATAGAGTCAAGAGGCCGCAGGAATCGCCTTAGAAGTGCTGCGACATTATGAGGACACTATACAACCGCAGTTTAGGCTCCTTACCCGTGCCTGGATTAAGCCGTATGGAGATTTGACGCGGTGACAAGCTACAGTGACGACCAGAGAACTAACTTCACGCCTGCATTTTACAAAGAGTGCGAATGGCCGCCATCTTCACTCAGATCCTCTTTTCTGCACTGGGGTAAGCACTGATGTCAGACCGCTACGGTCCCTCCAAAACAAGAAGACCGGCACAGTAAGGAGTGAGCACTGATTGGCTAAAATGCATGTCTGTCAAATTAACTGAAAAAAGGGTAATAAGTGGGTACCCTACAGGCGCATACCCAATAAGGTGTCACAATGACTTCCAATATGGAGAAGCATATTGCCAGCTTAATATCAACACAAGACCACCATCATCACACCCTCAATCAGGAGATAAGGTCCGTCTTTAATCCAACTCAGAATATATTAAATGAAAATGCGAAGGATAGAGATGGCAGCATATGTAACCTGAACCAACAATATACAGTCGATCAAACTACAGGAGATATAATCATTGATGTGCTCTGTGAGACAAAAGTACAATCTACTAGCTATATCTCTAAGGGCACCTGGCAGACTCGCAAAGTCTCATCTGTGAAGAGTTCACAACTCTGGCCCAATCTCTCCTCCACAGCTGAAAAAGTAACTGGGCTCCTATGTGTATTTGAGGGTTTTGATCCTGACACAATATGTAGGTGCTGGATCACAAGACTTAAAAAAGACATCTCAGAGAATCTGTCCTCAACAAGAACTTTATACAACAGTCAGAGACACACTGTGTGAGGGCTGGAGTTGGATAGTTAATTAGATTAGTTTAGTCCAACTGCTAGAGGTCAAAGTACCTACCCAAATGATAGCAGTTGCCTATATTGTTTTGGTTATATTACTAATTTTGTTAAGCCTAATGATACCTATATGTTAGGGCAATAGATAAGCTACTGTTATACCCACTAACATGGGACTCTGTGCCCATATATTAGCAACCCTTTTGACATTGCGTGAAACATAGCCCAAATGGGTGTAATAGATTTCCTCCTGCTATGGGACTATAATAATGTGTTTAAGAAGCTGCCTACGGCCGAGATGGCACAATACAATGTTATATGTCTTGGTTCCACTTTGGGAGAGGACCTCAACCTTTAAGATAAAAGAGACGGGGCACTCTATTTAGTTGGTGTCTCAAACCCAGCTACAATAAGGGTTAAATCAAATGTTCTTTGCACCCTGCCTGTGTTGTCTTACTAGTCTTCTCAAACTGGGATATAAGAAAGACTAATATAATAGGTTCTAATTGGTCAATGTAATACATAACTAAATTTTATTAGACAATGAGTTTTATGTTTGTGTTACTATGCCTATCATTTTGAGGTCTATCTTACTAATCTGACCTAAATAGCAGCGCCTACAGTTTAGTTCTTAAAATGAAGTGTGTTTGCTAAATTCTAGTTTGAACAAACACTCCTTCCTTTATGTGAATTGGACACAATTAGCTTATATAACAAAATATTAGTAAAATTAGGTTCTTCATCGCACTATATTGCAGTTTATATTTATGTATTGTCATTCTAGCTCCCATAGTACTCACCAACCAGTTCCCCCCCCCCCCCGCAATTTCAAGCAGTGCTTACCCGCTGACATACTAACTTCTATGCAAGTTTATATACTATTCTCACAATCACTATTACGCCTTATTATATTGTTTATACTTTACTATTTTTATCAAGATTATATTCTCATAACTACTATGTGACATTGGACCCAATAAGGACCCTGATATCACCAACAGGCCCCACCAGTTTTACCTATACCAAAGGGTCCATAAGTGGCCAAATAATTAGTCATTTATGAAAGCTTATACAATTTACAAAAACATAATTTATGCATACCAGATAAATTCCTTTCCTTCCTGGCAGGGAGAGTCCACAATTTAATTGCTTAATGTTGGGAAATACAACACCTGACCACCAGGAAGAGGCAAAGACACCCCAACCAAAGGCTTAAACATCCCTCCCACTTAAGATAGATTTTTAGGCAGTAAATCCTCCCATGAAAGTGATATGCATAACAGTCTCTCACTCCTTATCATTCATGTGATTACCTGTGAGCTGTTAATCCGACTTGTAACAATGAATAGTTCAGACACTCCGGTCTTGTAACAGTAAAACTTTATTGGATACAAAGTAAATAAAAGTTCACAGACCTTGCTGTTGTCGGTGCATATAACAAATGGTGTTAACCTATACCTCCGACCCCCTTGGCCACATATTCGCCATAGCTTTATAGATGGTGACATAGTGTTCTGACCGTAAACGCCAGCTTTAAAAAGACCCTCCAATCACGTGAACTTCGTGTTACCGGAAGTGACGTATCGGGGGA
The DNA here is from genome assembly GCF_027579735.1 of Bombina bombina. Taxonomy (NCBI): domain Eukaryota; kingdom Metazoa; phylum Chordata; class Amphibia; order Anura; family Bombinatoridae; genus Bombina; species Bombina bombina. The sequence continues at coordinate 206,837,912 of NC_069503.1, read as the reverse complement.
GTGTTCACCAATCAGAAATTTGGAGCGCTATGTGATAAGCTGTTGTTAGGTAGAATACCTGTCATCGTTATTTATATAAACACCTGTTGTGTGTATGTCTTAAATTTCTCATACATAAACTTATCACTGGTTAGTCTAATCAACACTTAGTGAGAATTTTAAAGATTACATAATAATCTAGCGAATTCCCATATATACAATATTATTATAAAAGAAAAAACTTTTTACATGGTTAAAAAACAAAAGAACACTAAAAGAAAACAGCTGCATTATATTAATATGACCAAAGATGGGAAACTGTTTCTACTCTTACTAGGGATTGAGGAGTTATTACATATTCATCATATATGAGATGATGTTGATAATAATAATAATGTTGATAAAACAGCAATATACGCTCTGCATGTGTACTTAGACACCCTCAAACTTTGCACAAATTTGTTAAACTCTTCATAGAGGACATTATTATAACATCAAACATAATTATTGAAAGAGTTTATATAAGGTCTGAGTGAGTAATAACTTTTGCTTGATAACAAACCAAACAAAAATGGAGACAAGCACAGCCTTACAAGATCTCACATAGAGGACCTTAACGGATGAATCACCTACAAATACCTCTGACCCCCCAACGATTCAGAGTACAAACCACTTAGGTTTAATGTTTAAAAAAATGGAGAAATTGAGAATAAATGAAATGAAATTATGGTAGGAAATAGTGTATTTGGACAAATACATTAAAAGACAGATCATACCTAGGGGATTGCGAATGAAAAAATTTCCTACAGCAGATAGAGATGAAGAAGCATTCATTAAAGAGTGGAATACAACGCTGACAGAATGCTCCATGAAGTTAATGTCACAATTATTAACTCAGAAACATAAGAGGAGGAACCACACACTTGCTGAAATCAAAGATTTGTAATCTCAAATGATGGAACACACTTCAGATCAGAGATATATGGAGTATGACCAACAACTAAGTAAAGTACTAAAAGAACTTGAAGGTGAAATATTGACTCGCAAAAATAATAAATTTGCACGAGATGAAAAGGACTATTCACTTAATATAGTTTATATAAGACATGGACACCTAGACAAGGACAGGACTCCACAGGACAAACAACAAATCAAAAAGGATACAGGCATAATTCATATAATAAAAATCATAAAAAAACAATACAAAAATAAAGGTAAAGGACAACAAAATCAGAAGAAAGTAAGTTTCTCAGAATCGAACATTTCTGAACCATACTCAGCCTCCACTCCTATTACGAGATCACTAGACTCCACGGGACTAGCAAGGAGTGAGATCACAGATGAATCCACAAGTCATGATCAGTCAAAAAAACGATCAGATGGAAATCGAAAATCCAGTGATAAAAGAAGGAGGAAACATAGAAACGAACAGGTACCAACTAGTACTGAGGAACAAAAAAGAAAGCAAGAAGAAATATGGACTGTAATAAATTTATCAGATTACCCTTTAAATGAAGCAGAGATAAGAGTCCTGGAAAAAGGATTAGGATTTTCGCCTTCTACTGACTTTAATTTATTTAACACCATAGTGGAAACGAATAAATTTCTGAGAAAAATTGTCCTAAAAAAACAGAATTTATGCTTACCTGATAAATTACTTTCTCCAACGGTGTGTCCGGTCCACGGCGTCATCCATAACTTGTGGGAATATTCTCTTCCCCAACAGGAAATGGCAAAGAGCACAGCAAAAGCTGTCCATATAGTCCCTCCCAGGCTCCGCCCCCCCCAGTCATTCGACCGACGGATAGGAGAAAAAAAGGAGAAACTCTAGGGTGCCGTGGTGACTGTAGTGTATAAAGAAACAAATTTTTCAAACCTGATTAAAAAAAACAGGGCGGGCCGTGGACCGGACACACCGTTGGAGAAAGTAATTTATCAGGTAAGCATAAATTCTGTTTTCTCCAACATTGGTATGTCCGGTCCACGGCGTCATCCATAACTTGTGGGAACCAATACCAAAGCTTTAGGACACGGATGAAGGGAGGGAGCCAATCAGGTTACCTAAACAGAAGGCACCACGGCTTGCAAAACCTTTCTCCCAAAAACAGCCTCCGAAGAAGCAAAAGTATCAAATTTGTAGAATTTGGCAAAAAAGTGTGCAGAGAAGACCAGGTCGCTGCCTTACATATCTGATCAACAGAAGCCTCATTCTTGAAGGTCCATGTGGAAGCCACAGCCCTAGTAGAGTGAGCTGTGATTCTTTCAGGAGGCTGCCGTCCGGCAGTCTCATAAGCCAATCGGATAATGCTTTTCAGCCAGAAAGAAAGAGAGGTAGAAGTTGCTTTTTGTCCTCTCCTCTTACCAGAGTAAACGACAAACAAAGATGAGGTTTGTCTAAAATCCTTTGTTGCTTCTAAATAGAACTTCAAAGCACGGACTACATCTAAATTGTGTAACAAACGTTCCTTCTTTGAAACTGGTTTCGGACACAGAGAAGGAACAACTATTTCCTGGTTAATATTCTTGTTGGAAACAACTTTTGGAAGAAAACCAGGTTTGGTACGCAAAACAACCTTATCTGAATGGAACACCAGATAGGGTGGGTCACACTACAAAGCAGATAATTCAAAAACTCTTCTAGCAGAAGAAATAGCAACCAAAAACAGAACTTTCCAAGATAATAACTTGATATCTCTGGAATGTAAAGGTTCAAACGGAACCCCTTGAAGAACTGAAAGAACTAAATTTAGACTCCAGGGAGGAGTCAAAGGTCTGTAAACAGGCTTGATCCTGACCAAAGCCTGTACAAAAGCTTGAACATCTGGCACAGCTGCCAATCGTTTGTGTAACAAGACAGATAGAGCAGAAATCTGTCCCTTTAGAGAACTCGCTGACAATCCCTTATCCAAACCTTCTTGGAGAAAGGAGAGGATCCTGGGAATTTTAATCTTACTCCATGAGAATCCCTTGGATTCACACCAACAGATATATCTTTTCCATATTTTATGGTAAATCTTTCTAGTCACAGGTTTTCTGGCTTGGACCAAAGTATCTATCACTGAATCCGAAAACCCGCACTTGGATAAAATCAAGCGTTCAATTTCCAAGCAGTCAGCTGGAGAGAAATTAGATTTGGATGTTCGAATGGACCTTGCACTAGAAGATCCTGTCTCAAAGGTAGCTTCCATGGTGGAGCCGATGACATATTCACCAGGTCTGCATACCAAGTCCTGCGTGGCCACGCAGGAGCTATCAGAATCACCGAGGCCTTCTCCTGTTTGATCCTGGCTATCAGCCTGGGAAGGAGAGGGAACGGTGGAAACGCATAAGCTAGGTTGAAGGACCAAGGCGCCACTAATGCATCCACTAGAGTCGCCTTGGGATCCCTGGATCTGGACCCGTAGCAAGGAACCTTGAAGTTCTGACGAGACGCCAACAGATCCATGTCTGGAATGCCCCATAGTTGAGTCAACTGGGCAAACACCTCCGGGTGGAGTTCCCACTCCCCCGGATGGAAAGTCTGACGACTCCCAGTTGTCTACTCCTGGGATGTGGATCGCAGATAGATGGCAGGAGTGATCCTCCGCCCATTTGATGATTTTGGACACCTCTCTCATCGCCAGGGAACTCCTTGTTCCCCCCTGATGGTTGATGTAAGCAACAGTCGTCATGTTGTCTGACTGGAATCTTATGAATCTGGCCTTCGCTAGTTGAGGCCAAGCCCGGAGAGCATTGAATATCGCTCTCAGTTACAGAATGTTTATCGGGAGAAGAGACACTTCCCGAGACCATAGACCCTGAGCTTTCAGGGAATCCCAGACCGCGCCCCAGCCTAATAGACTGGCGTTGGTCGTGACGATGACCCACTCTGGTCTGCGGAAGCTCATTCCCTGGGACAGGTGATCCTGGGTCAGCCACCAACGGAGTGAGTCTCTGGTCATTTGGTCTACTTGAATCCTTGGAGACAAGTCTGTATAGTCCCCATTCCACTGCTTGAGCATGCACAGTTGTAATGGTCTTAGATGAATTCGAGCAAAAGGAACTATGTCCATTGCTGCAACCATCAACCCTACTACTTCCATGCACTGAGCTATGGAAGGCTGCAGAATAGAGTGAAGAACTTGACTTTCTGACATCTGTCAGGAAAATCTTCATTTCTAAATAATCTATTATTGTTCCCAAGAAGGGAACTCTTGTCGACGGAGACAGGGAACTCTTTTCTACGTTCACCTTCCACCCGTGAGATCTGAGAAAGGCTAGAACAATGTCTGTATGAGCCTTTGCTTTGGAAAGGGACGACGCTTGGATTAGGATGTCGTCCAGGTAAGGTGCCACTGCAATACCCCTTGGTCTTAGAACCGCTAGAAGGGACCCGAGCACTTTTGTGAAAATCCTTGGAGCAGTGGCTAGCCCGAATGGAAGAGCCACGAACTGGTAATGCTTGTCCAGAAAGGCGAACCTTAGGAACTGAAAATGATCTTTGTGGATAGGAATATGTAGGTACGCATCCTTTAAATCCACGGTAGTCATAAATTGACCCTCCTGGATTGTAGGTAAAATCGTTCGAATAGTTTCCATTTTGAACGATGGAACTCTGAGAAATTTGTTTAGAATCTTTAAATCCAGAATTGGTCTGAAAGTTCCCTCTTTTTTGGGAACTACAAACAGATTTGAGTAAAACCCCTGACCTTGTTCCACATTTGGAACTGGGTGTATCACTCCCATCTTTAACAGGTCTTCTACACAATGTAAGAATGCCTGTCTCTTTATTTGGTTTGAAGATAAGTGAGACATGTGGAACCTTCCCCTTGGGGGTAGTTCCTTGAATTCTAGAAGATAACCCTGAGAGACTATTTCTAGTGCCCAGGGATCCTGAACATCTCTTGCCCATGCCTGAGCAAAGAGAGAGAGAGTCTGCCCCCTACTAGATCCGGTCCCGGATCGGGGGCTACCCCTTCATGCTGTCTTGGTAGCAGCAGCAGGCTTATTGGCCTGTTTACCCTTGTTCCAGCCTTGCATCGGTTTCCAAGCTGGTTTAGTCTGGGAAGCGTTACCCTCTTGTCTAGAGGCTGCAGAGTTGGAAGCTGGTCCGTTCCTGAAATTGCGAAAGGAACGAAAATTAGACTTATTCTTAGCCTTGAAAGGCCTATCTTGTGGGAGGGCATGGCCCTTACCCCCAGTGATGTCTGAAATAATTTCTTTCAATTCTGGTCCAAAAAGGGTCTTACCTTTGAAAGGGATATTAAGTAATTTTGTCTTGGAAGATACATCCGCCGACCAAGACTTTAGCCAGAGCGCTCTGCGCGCCACAATTGCAAACCCTGAATTTTTTGCCGCTAATCTTGCCAACTGCAAAGCGGCATCTAAAATAAAGTAATTAGCTAACTTAAGTGTGTGAATTCTGTCCATAACTTCCTCATACGGAGTTTCCCTACTGAGCGATTTTTCTAGTTCTTCGAACCAGAACCACGCTGCTGTAGTGATAGGAATAATACACGAAATAGGTTGAAGGAGGTAACCTTGCTGTACAAAAATCTTTTTAAGCAAACCCTCCAATTTTTTATCCATAGGATCTTTGAAAGCACAATTGTCCTCAATAGGAATGGTCGTGCGTTTGGCTAGTGTAGAAACCGCCCCCTCGACCTTAGGGACTGTTTGCCATAAGTCCTTTCTGGGGTCGACCATAGGGAATAATTTCTTAAATATAGGAGGAGGGACAAAAGGTATGCCTGGCTTCTTCCACTCCTTATTCACTATGTCCGCCACCCGCTTGGGTATTGGAAAAGCGTCAGGGTGCACCGAGACCTCTAGGAACTTGTCCATCTTGCACAATTTTTCTGGGATGACCAGATTGTCACAATCATCCAAAGTAGATAGCACCTCTTTAAGCAATGCGCGGAGATGCTCTAATTTAAATTTAAATGTCACAACATCAGGTTCTGCCTGCTGAGAAATTCTTCCTGTATCAGAAATTTCCCCATCTGACAAAACCTCCCTCATTGCCACTTCAGATTGGTGTGAGGGTATGACAGAAAAATTATCATCAGCGCACTCCTGCTCTACAGTGTTTAAAACAGAGCAATCGCGCTTTCTCTGAAATGCTGGCATTTTGGATAAAATATTTGGTATGGAGTTATCTATTACTGCCGTCAATTGTTGCATAGTAACAAGCATTGGCGCACTAGAAGTACTAGGGGTCTCCTGCGTGGGCAAAACTGGTGTAGACACAGAAGGAGATGATGTAGAACTATGTCTACTTCCTTCATCTGAGGAATCATCTTGGGCAACTTTATTATCTGTGACAGTACTGTCCTTACTTTGTTTGGACGCTATGGCACAATTATCACACATATTAGAAGGGGGAATCACAATGGCCTCCATACATACAGAACATGATCTATCTGAAGGCACAGACATGTTAAACAGGCTTAAACTGGTTAATAAAGCACAAAAACCGTTTTCAAACAAAACCGTTACTGTGTCTTTAAATGTTAAACAGTGCACACTATATTACTGAATATGTGAAAAACTATGAAGGAATTATCCAATCTTTACCAAATTTTTCCCCACAGTGTCTTAAAGCATTCAAAGCATTGCACCCCAAATTTCAGGCTGTTAACCCTTAAAATGTGGAAACCGGATCCGTTTACAACTTTAACCCCCTTACAGTCCCAGCCCCAGCCTTTGCTGCGACTTCACCAATCCCAAGGGGGTATACGATACCAAATGAAGCCTTCTAGGAACCTTTTCAGTGAATTCCAGACCCACACACATGCAGCTGCATGTACTGCTCTCAAAAGTAACTGCGCAGTAATGGCGCGAAAATGAGGCTCTGCCTACTACAGAGAAAGGCCCTTCCTGACTGGGAAGGTGTCTAAACAAGTGCCTGGCGTAAAAAACGTTCCCCAAAGTTATTAAAGTGTGAAATTCAACTTCAAACTGTATATAATACCTAAATAAAGCAATCGATTTAGCCCATAATAAGCCCTTTATTCTGTTTGAGACTAAGAAAATGGCTTACCGGTCCCCATGAGGGGAAAAATGACAGCCTTCCAGCATTACACAGTCTTGTTAGAAAAATGGCTAGTCATACCTTAAGCAGAAAAGTCTGCAAACTGTTCCCCCCAACTGAAGTTCTCTCAGCTCAACAGTCCTGTGTGGGAACAGCAATCGATTTTAGTTACTGCTGCTAAAATCATCCTCCTCTTATAAACAGAACTCTTCATCTCTTTCTGTTTCAGAGTAAATAGTACATACCAGCACTATTTTAAAATAACAAACTCTTGATAGAAGAATAAAAAACTACAACTAAACACCACATACTCTTCACCATCTCCGTGGAGATGCTACTTGTTCAGAGCGGCAAAGAGAATGACTGGGGGGCGGAGCCTGGGAGGGACTATATGGACAGCTTTTGCTGTGCTCTTTGCCATTTCCTGTTGGGGAAGAGAATATTCCCACAAGTTATGGATGACGCCGTGGACCGGACACACCAATGTTAGAGAAAGCATTTTCATAATCAAGATGAACGTGAAGTAACTTCAGTGGAACATTTGAACCCATTAGTAAATGACAACTTCACGTTTGAAGATCTGTGTATGGGACAATCTCTCTTAGAATTACAATCAGAATCAGTCAGAATTACTGAAAGTATTGAAACCCATAGAAAAATTAATAGTGAATTAAAAACTAGGAGCAAGTTCTATCCTGTACATAGCGGAGATAAAACTATAGAAATGTTTCAAGAGAAAATTTATAATGATTTGATTATACTCAATGAGAATTTAATTAAAGGAAAGAAATTGTATGATAATGATAACCTTACAAACAAAGAAAAACTAGCTTTAGAAAATCTAGCTAAAAATGATAAAGTACCCAAGCTGACAAGGGAGGATCTATAATAATACAAAATAAAGTAGTTTATTATTTGGAAGCGAACAGACAACTTGATGACAAAAATGCGTACAAACATATACAATATGACCCCACAGAATCAGTAAAAAGTAAAATAGTACATCTATTAGATGAAGGAAATCATCTGGGTATAATAAATTCAGAACTTAGTGAGTACTTAGAACAAGAAAACACTATAATACCGAATTTCCGATTGGTACCTAAGATTCATAAAGATCCCCTGAGGCCTCCAGGCAGACCCATAGTGTCGGGGGTTGGGTCACTACTGGAACATCTTGGTGAATGGGTGGACAATATGTTGCAGCCATGTGTTATTCAGCTACCTGGATATCTTAGAGATACCACACACTTATTAAATAAGATTCAAAAAGTCAAATGGGAACCTGAGTGGGCATGGCTAACAATAGATGTCTGCTCCTTGTATTCATGCATTCCACATGCATTAGGCCTAAAAGCGGTGAAATATATGTTGGGTATTTACACCACCGATACAGAAAAATTAATAGAATATATAACAGAGGTACTTAGTCTCTAGCTACAAAATAATTTACTACTTACAACAATGTGGCACGGCCATGGGGGCGAAATTTGCCCCCGCATATGCCAATATATTTTTGGGTTGGTTTGAATCAAAATATGTCTTTTCAACAAACAACATCTTTAAAGATTTTGTTCTGTATACCAGGTATATCGATAATTTGTTAATCATATGGAAGGGAGATGAAAATATTGCAAAAGACTTCCTATTATACTTAAACAATAATGACTACAATCTACGATTTACCTGGGAATATAAAACAGACACTGTTAAGTATTTAGACATCAGCCTATCAGGAGATATAGATAAACATTGAGTTAAAACTGAATTATATCGAAAAGAAATAACAGGCAATACCATCCTGCGCAGTGATTTCTGCCATCCACCACATTTAAAGAGAGGAATCCCAAAGGGCCAACTAATTTGTATAAGGAGAAAATGTACCACATTAGAATCCTATGATACACATTCTGAACAATTAGTCAACAGACTGGTAGATAGAAGGTATAAAATCAATGATTTAGAACGGATCAGGATGGAGGTCAGAAAGATGAATAGGGGTAACCTATTAAAAACTAAGAAAAAAATTAATAACAAAAAAACAAAGTCTCAGAAGCTGCAACACATAAGTTTCATAACGACCTACAGCAAACAATTCAATAAGATAAAAAACATTATTGAAGGAAACCTAAATATATTACAGACTGACCCTGTGCTAAAGGAAATTTTAGGGAAAGGTTGCAGATATATAGCAAAAAGAGCGCCAACAATAGGTGATAAAATAGCTGAATATGTATACACTAATAAAACTAAAAGTAGACAAATGAAGGAAAGCTGGCTATCCAAGAAAGGATGTTACAAATGTAGCCATCATCCATGCCTTACATGTGCACATATAAAGACAGGTGATACTTTTGTTTCCACGAACACTAAGAAGGAATACAAAATGAGATATAGGTTGGATTGTACGTCCAAATATATAATCTATCTAATAACTTGTGCAAAATGCAAAAAACAATATACAGGTTGTTCCAGTCGAATGTTGAAAGATAGAGCAAAAGAACATCTTAATGATATACAGAATGAACATCCAAAAACTAGAGTTGCTAAACATTTCAATCAACATCCTAATCCAACTAAAGCTTTTCAAATTCAGGCAATAGACCACCTTCCTAAAACTCTGAGAGGAGGAAAAAGATTTAAGAAATTGCTATTTAAAGAAACAAAATGGATTTTTTTTTCTGCAGACACGTGAGCACAATGGCATTAATGCCAGGTGGGATGTAGATCTTTTCTTAGGCTAAAATATAAACAAATATCCCTTATATAAGAAGTTTATAGCCAACTAATTATTCAAATAAAACTTTACATAGGGTTAATGACTCAGAGTATATGAACAAACTATAATCACTGATTAAAAGAGAATAAGAGAACAAATATAATTCAGCAAAATTAGTTTCTATGCAAGTAGCGGTATATTCTAGTACTTTGGTACTTCCGTTAATTTATAAGATTATCAACTTCATCTCATATATGATGAATATGTAATAACTCCGCAATCCCTAGTAAGAGTAGAAACAATTTCCCATTTTTGGTCATATTAATATAATGTAGCTTTTTTCTTTTAGTGTTCTTTTGTTTTTTAACCATGTAAAAAGTTTTTTCTTTTATAATAATATTGAATATATGGGAATTTGCTAGATAATTATGTCATCTTTAAAATTCTCACTAAGTGTTGATTAGACTAACCAGTGATAAGTTTATGTATGAGAAATTTAAGACATACACACAACGGGTGTTTATATAAATAATGATGACAGGTATTCTACCTAACAGCTTATCACACAGTGCTCCAAATTTCTGATTGGTAAACACTCCCCCGATACGTCACTTCCGGTAACACGAAGGTCACATGATTGGAGGGTCTTTTTAAAGCTGGCGTTTACGGTCAGAACACTATGCCACCATCGATAAAGCTACGGCGAAATGCGTCTGGTGACGCGCCCAAGGGGGTCGAAGGTATAGGTTAACACCATTTGTTATATGCACCGACAACAGCAAGGTCTGTGAACTTTTATTTACTTTAGTTTTACTGTTACAAGACCAGAGTCTCTGAACTATTCATTGTTACAAGTCGGATTAACAACTCACAGGTAATCACATGAATGATAAGGAGTTAGAGACTGTTATGCATATCACTTTCATGGGAGGATTTACTGCCTAAAAATCTATCTATTGTTCTTAGTGGATAACACTGGCTGCTTGGGAGAGCAATTAGTGTTTTTATATCCTACTATATCTGTGCATTTTAAGGCTTAAGCACAGGCGGCATCCTCCAACTTGCAGCTTTAGCAAAGAATAATTGACACATTAAACTTGTAAAATTTAGAAAAAGTGTATAAGGAGGACCAGGTAGCCGCCTTACAAATCTGATCCATAGAGGCTTCATTCTTAAAAGCCCACTGCTCTAGTGGAATGAGCCATTATCCTCTCAGGAGGCTGTCGTCCCACTGTCTCATAAGCTAAGCGGAAGACATGCCTCAACCAGAAAGATAGGAAAGTCGTAGAAATCTTCTGCCCCTTATGCTTACCCGTATAGATGACAAACAAAGAGGAAGACTGTCTGAATACCTTAGTAGCCTGATAGAACTTCTAAAATATTTTTACCTTGAAAAGAGATAATCTAGTTTTATACACCATGTCAGCATTCCAAGATTTAAGCCATAAAGCTCTTGTAGTTAGAATGGCTAAATACACAGATTTGACATTGATCTTCCTAACATCGCAAATAAAATGATTTGCATGTTGAAGTAAAACATTAATGTTAGATAATTCAGAAACTGAAAACAACTGCTGTGCTAAACTGTCCAACCAAAAAGTAGAAGCAGCAGCAATATCAGCCATAAATATAACACGTCTAAGAATATAGCCAAAATGTAAATATGCCCTTCTTGCATAAGATTCAAGCTTCCTATCTAAAGGATCCTTGACTACAGGTAAATGATACCATTTCTTAAACCTCGAAGAAGGGTTAAAAAGGAGGTACCAGGCTTAGACCATTCTTTAGCAATCACATTCGAGATAGCGTCAGGAATAGGAAATACTTCCGGAGTAATAACAGTAGTCTTAAATACAGAATTTAGACAATTACTAGCTTTATCATCAGGAGATTTAGACTCTTCAATACCCATAATAGAGCTGAATAATTTAGATCAGCTTAATTACAACATGCATAATTAGCTTTGTTAAATACATGTTTAGGCAGCTCAAATCCTATGGTAACATCAGAGGCAGGTTCGGTTTATATCCATGCTCATATATATATATATATATATATATATATATATATATATATATATATATATGGCAAAGACACCCCAACCAAAGGCTTAAATATCCCTCCCACTTCCCAGCTTTTCAACCGAAAGCTGCTTCAGCCGATGCAAAAACATCAAACTTGTAAAATTTAGAAAAAGTGTGTAAGGAGGACCAGGTAGCCGCCTTTCAAATCTGATCCATAGAGGCCTCGTTCTTAAAGGCCCAAGAGGAGGCCACTGCTCTAGTAGAATGAGCCGCAATCCTCTGAGGAAGTTTATGTCCTGCTGTCTCATAAGCAAGGTGGATAACACTCCTTAACCAAAAAGTTAAGGAAGTCTGAGAGACCTTCTGTCCCTTACGCTTCCCTGAATAAACAACAAACAAAGAGAAAGTTTGTCTAAAATCCTTCGTAGCCTGAAGGTAGAACTTCAAGACGCGAACCACGTCCAAATTATGAAGCAAACGTTCCTTTGCAGAAGAAGGATTTGGACACAAGGAAGGAACCACAATCTCTTGATTGATGTTGCAGTCTGACACAACCTTAGGAAGAAAACCTAACTTAGTACGAAGGACAGCCTTATCAGAGTGGAACACCAGATAAGGAGGCTCACATTGCAGGGCGGCAATCTCAGATACTTGGCGCGTAGAAGCAATAGCCAGTAGAAAAAGAACATTCTAGGACAACAATTTAATGTCAATCTCATGCACAGGCTCAAACGGAGCACGTTGCAACACCTTAAGAACAAGATTTAGACTCCAAAGAGGAGCCTTAGATCTAAACACAGGTCTGATCCTAATCAGAGCCTTAACAAAGGACTGTACATCTGGAAGCTCTAAGAGCCTCTTGTGCAGTAAAACGGTCCCCTCAGGGAACTGGCAGAAAGGCCCTTCTCCAGTCCATCCTGGAGAAACGATAGGATCCTGGCAACCTTAACTTTATTCCAGGAAAAACCACGCTCTTCACACCAGAATAAGTAGGTTCTCCAAACCTTATAATAGATGCGACGAGTAACTGGCTTACAAGCTTGAATGAGAGTATCAATCACTCTCTCAGAAAAACCTCTTTTTTCCAATATTTTTTTTTTTTCTCAAATGCTTTATTGAAGAACGTATAAACCTTACATACATTGCAAAATAGAAGTACTTACATATGCAACGACAATACCTTTTCCACATACGTGGCATACAGTGGATTTTTGACAACGATGAGTTACAAGTATATTGTTCACTAAATGTACAATTTTGGGTTGCATATGTGAGTTATATAAACAAGATAAAGGAGAAATAAAATCAATAAGTCAAAAAAAAAGACACAGTTAACAAAACAAGTATGGATCCTGCAGAGAAAGAACTATTGTGTCATTGATTGTTAGGCTACAAGGATGACCTTCTGTCTGGTTTAAGGTGTTGAGATAAAGCTTCGGGTCTACTAGTTAGGAGTGGTTAATGGTTTTGAATTTGGAGGGGAGGTGGAAGGATAGCAGTCTTGGATATGGGGGGGTTTCTGACTAAGGTATTCTTCCCACAAGAAGCATATCGAGTGGTAATCGGCTATCTGCTTTCTGCGAGAATAACGGTATTTTTCCAGTTGGAGGGATTGGGTAGTTGTTGCCCTCCAAACTTGGATAGATGGGAGAGTGTTACATTTCCAATTTTTGGGAATAAGACGTTTTGCAGAATTTGTCATGATAGTCAATAGAGCTAAGCGTAGTTTACATGTTATTTTGGTGAATTTATTAAAGATAAAAAACCAAATGTCGAGCTTGAAGCTCATGGATAGGACCTTTTCGAACTCGGCTCTAATGGCTTCCCAATATGTCTGAGCTATTGGGCATGTACACCAAATATGTGTGGGGGTGCCTATGTCTTCCCCATACACTCACATTCTGGTGAGTGTATGGGGAAGATGGTGTGTAGTCGGTGCAGAGTATAGTACCATCTGTATAGTAGCTTAACGTTCATTTCCATTACATAAATGGATGAGGATTTTGTCATGTGGGAGAAGATTTTTTGCCATTCCTTTGGAGTTTGGGTGGTACCGATTTCTACCTCCCATTTTTGTGTGAATGAGGGGAGGGACATGCTGTTTGGACACATGAGTAATTGATATGCGAAAGACAGAATGCCCTTATGGAAGGTATCAAGGATGCAGCTGCATTCAAAACTAGTATGAGAACGGAAAAGTTGAGGTTTTTGAGGGTGTTTGGAGAGGAAATCCGCTAGTAGATGGTGTCTGAACCAGTTTATGTTTATATGTATATTGTCCAATATTGGAATGAGTTTGGCTAGGGGTTTGATTTTGCCGTTCTGGATAATTGTAAGGCAGGGGAGGGAATTTGTAATGTGGGGTGTTTGGATTATTTGGTTGGGTGGTGGAACTGGGGAGTCTGGATTTTTGCAGAGAGGTGTTAACGGGGAAGGTAAAGTTGAGATGTGGCTATACTGTTTGATGGATGTGTCCCATAGTTTTAAAGTTTCTCTGGTGGTTGTTGGTAAACGTGTGGGCAGGTTTCTTTTGGTGGGAGGTAACCAGCATTTGCTGCCGAGGTGGGAAGTGAGGGATAATGAATGTTCTAAGAGAACCCATTCTTTGTGTGCTGAGTGTCTGCACCAATGTATTATTCTAGTGTAGAAGCAGGCGAGTCTATATTGGGTAAGATTTGGAATCCCAAGGACTCCCGATTTTTTGGGGCGATACAGGGTAGCGGTAGCTACCCGTGGTCTTTTGTGTTGCCATATATAGGAGATAAGGGACTTTTGGAGATTGTGTATGAGTGATTTGGGGATTGCGATCGTCAAGGTTTGGAAAAGGTATAGTAGTTTTAACCGAGTTGATCCTGCCCAACCACGAGATTGGTTTATTGCTCCAGGACCGTAACATAGTTTGTATCATGTCGGTTATGGCTTTATAATTGGCGTTGAGTGTTGCTTGTGTGTGAGGGGAAATATAGACTCTGAGATATTTTATGGAGCGGGGCTGGATGCGAAAGTGTACGAGTGTTTGTATTGTGGCAAGTTCGGCTGTATGTAGCCCGAGAGGGAGTAGTTCTGATTTAGTAATGTTAATCTTGAAATTGGAGAAGGTACCGTAGGTGTGTAATGCCTGAATAAGGGGAGGTAGTGAGTCGTAGGGTCGTGTTAGTGTGAGGAAAAGGTTGTCCGCGTATAGAGTGGCTTTGTATTCCCAGCGGGCGATTGTGAACCCTTGTATTTCTGTATTGTGTCTGATATGTGAGGCTAATACCTTCATAGCGAGGATAAATAAGTATGGGAGAGAGAGGGCACCCTTGTCTCGTACCGTTTGTGATCCTGAATGGGTGGGATAGGGTGTCATTCATTTTATTTTGGCTTGAGGGTTATTGTAAAGAGAGAAGATTTTTCCGGTAAAGGTAGGGTCGAAACCGAATTGTATGAGTGTCGCTTGCAGAAATTGCCAATTTAGCCTGTCAAAGGCTTTCTCTGCGTCCATGGAGATGAACACAGAGGGGATGTGTTTAGCGACTGCATATTCCATTAACAGTAACATTTTTGTCGTATTGTCTTTGGCCTCTCTGAGTGGAGTGAAACCAGCCTGATTAATATGTATAATTGACGGGAGTATGGAGTTAATACGGGTAGCTAATATTTTAGCGTAGAGTTTGATATCCATGTTGAGTAGGGAGATTGGGAGGAAATTAGCGGGTGTGGTGGGGGGTTTACCTGGCTTCGGAATCACTACCACCTGTGCTTCCAGCATGGATTGGGGGAACGGGTTAGTGTCTGTAACCTCGTTGAATAGCTGTGTAAGGTGGGGAGAGAGTAGGGAGGAGAAGGTGTGGTAATACTTTCCAGTGAAACCATCAGGCCCTGGGCTTTTCCCGTTGTTGAGCGATTTTATGGCCGTTAGGAGCTCAGTCTGGGTAATAGGATTATTGAGGGTTTTGAGTTGATCAGATTTTATACTGGGCAATTTTCCATTGGAAATATAAGAAATCAGGTCTGGGGGAGGTCCCTGTGTGGGTGCATCTTTTTGAATGTTGTAAAGGGTGGAATAATAATCATGAAAGGATTGTAGAATATCTGTAGTGGTTCTTAGAGTGTGGGGGCGGCTGGGCGTTTGTAGTTTGTTAATGTATGATTTTAATCTCTTTTTTTTCCAAGGTCCTTGCTAAAAGCTTGCCGGATCTATTGCTTTTGTGAAAGAACATGCTGTTGGTTTTTGCACGGAGCGTCTGGTATTCTATGTGTAGGAAGCCGTCTAGTGCTTGTCTAGCATTTCGTAAGTCGGTCGTTATGTCGGGGTCTGTAGGGGATAGTTTGTGGGCCAGGTCTAGACGAGCAAATGTATCTGATAACTCCTTGTATTGTTGTCGGTGTAGTTTTTGATGTTGGGCCTTTAATTTAATTAATTCACCCCTGAGCACGCATTTGTGCGCCTCCCAGATTGAGTATTTATTGGTAGTCAAGTGTGTGTTCAGTGGAAAGTATTCTTTGATGTTGCTATTAAGTTTTGTAACTGTGTCCGGGTTATTAAGGAGTGAGTTATCTAATTTCCACGTATATGTTGTTAATGGGGTGTTTGTCCATGATATGTTTAATTTTACCGCTGAGTGGTCTGACCACGATGTGGGAGAAATAACGCACCTGTTGACTAAGCCTAGGGCTGGTTGGTTGGTGAAGATGTAGTCAATTCGGCTATGTGTTTTGTTGGGGTGGGAGAAGGTAAAGTCTTGGGTATCTTGGTGGATGAAGCGCCAGGTATCATGTAGGTTGAGGTTTCTCAAGCCAGTCCACAATGCGTTAGTGACTTTTTTCGATATTGCTATCGTGGGGTTAGAGCTGTCTTTGGCGAGCTGAATGGGGACGTTAAAGTCTCCCGCAACAAAAGTGGGACCTTTTGCGATATCTACAATTCGATTAAACATATGTTTAAAGAAGGGGGCTTGATTAGTGTTTGGGGCATATTTTCCAATACATTTTTATTCTTTGTCTCCAGCAAGATATACAGTTAAACCAAAAAGAAAAGACATGTTTCATCGCCTTGCAGGGCAGAGTGCACTATGACAGTCCGAACAGAACATTATACAATCAATAATATGAGTATAGCATTTTTCAAGCATTATGCCCTGGACTGGAGAAAACAAATAGATAAGTAAGAAAATACTCTGTCATAGACTTACTAAAACCTCTTAATACGGTTTGCTGGAAATCAGACAAATTTTCTGTTTTTATTTAGAACATACATATAATAGAGCTTACGGATCTCAGCTATACAATTGCTAATATCGTAAGTTTAGAAAGGTAAATTACCCTTAAAGCACACAAATAGTGAATTTTATAAAATATGTAAGAAGTGTATAATCCCAAATTATCTAACATGTATCGGAGTGGGATAAAGTAATTACCTAGGCCAGGCATAGTTGAGTAGTACCAAATTAGACAAAATTTTACAATACAAAGACAAACAAGACAAAATTCAAATAAAAAGTAAAAAAAAAAAAAAGAAGAAGAAGAGGGGGGAAAAGGGCATAAAATAACCACCCCCCTTCTCCTCCTCTCCCCGTCTACAGTCAGCATCTACACACTGCTCAATCAACTAACTTAGGCTTCTGAAATTAACCATCATTCCAAGGTGTCGGTATCTGTCAACAATAAGTGTTGGAATAGAAGAGAATCCTGTAGTGGAGATATAATTTGGCTTTGTACATCACATGGAAATGACATTATAACCATTTCCCATTTTGCCAGAAATAATCGCAATTTATTATCTAAGAAAATCATAGGATCTTTTATATCTATTGCTAATTGGAGCGACATATTCTTTACAAAGGCTGCTATGCTGGGTGCATTCTTATCTTTCCAGCTACTTAAAATCATCTGTCTCATAACTAATATGGCTGTGTTAACTAGAAGTTTATTATGGATCTCTTTCTCCCCAGAAAGAAAGATGATCTGTTAAGGTTTAAAGGGACATTATACACTCATTTTTTCTTTGCATAAATGTTTTGTAGATGATCTATTTATATAGCCCATGCAGGTTTTTTTAAAAAAAAAAATGTTTAGTTTTGCTTATTTTTAAATAACATTGCTCAGATTTTCAGACTCCTAACCAAGCCCCAAAGTTTTATGTGAGTACTGATGTATACCTTCTCCAGCTTGCTCCTGTTTGTGTAAAGGGTCTTTTCATATGCAAAAGAAGGGGGAGGGGGGAAAAGTGTCTTATTTCCCACTTGCGGTGGGCTTTCCAGCTACCTTTTCGACAAAGCTAAACTGAAAGATTCTAAGTAAGTTTTGAAACAGTTTTATACTGGATTTTTATATCGGTATCTGTGCATCTTATTCTTTATAGTAGTGTCAATTACATGCAGTTATATGAAAATGAGTGTATACTGTCCCTTTAAGTTTAACTTTAGTTGGTAAGAATTTGTTGAGCCAATATTCTACTTTACACCAGAAACACTGAATCTTGGGACAAAAATAAAAGGCATGTGCCAGGTCAGCTTCAGAGGAACTACATCTTGAGCACTTAATAATTTCTTGTCTCTTCCATCTAGACATCGACAAATGAGTTTGATGTGTGATTCTCTAAATGAGATTGCTCGAGTATAATCTAGAATCAGTGTGAAGCTTTTTTAAAGCGGTCAGAATTTAAGTTTCTAAAGTCTCTGCACCATTTAGCATAAAGATCTGATATTTTTTTCTTCAGCTTCTGAGGATATTATACTTTTGTATAAAAAGGAATAAATATTGATAATTTTCAGATTATTAGGGCTGACTTCAAAAGTGTCGTACTTGTAAATATTCTTTGACTAGGGAGTCAAAAGTTTTAATAGAGTTAGTCTGCGTCTCGATTAATTGACAAACTTGGGTTAGCCCTTTTTTTTAGCAAAGTCATAAAAGGCATATGTTTTTATGCCCCTTATAAATTGTGGATTTTCCCTTATAGGTAAGTATTGTGATATTTTAAAATCTGTCTGGAGACTGACATAATTTCTTCCAGGCTAGTGTAGTATTATGAACAGTATATTGGAAATTCATTCTTTCGGAAGACTGTCAGGGGATAATGCAAGAGGGCCCTTAGAGATAAGGAAGAAATTGCAGCCTCCTCACTTTTATAGTTTGTAATGTATTCTGCACCTGTTAGCCAATCTATCGCATTCTTAGCTAGGCACACCCAGTTATACAGTTTCAAATTAGGGAGAGTCAGCCCCCCATACACTCTCAAATGTGCTACATTTTTGCCTAGGACTAAAGTTCAATCTTCATGCAGTCAGTCTCAGAGAATCTAGATTTTGATGAACAAAAGGACCTTGTTCCAGCAGATCCCTGCGACAAGGTAACTTCCACGGAGGAAAAGATGACATCCTCACCAGATCCGCAAACCACATCCTTCACGTCCACGATGGAGCAATCAGTATCACTGATGCCTGCTACTGCTTGATGCAGGCCACTACACGAGGAAGAAGTGGTAACGGCAGGAAAAGGTCAATTAGACCTCCAAGGCACTGCTAATGCATCTATTCGCTCCGCCTGAGGATCCCTGGACCTCGACCCATATCTGGGTAGCTTGGTATTGAGACGAGACGCCATGAGATCTATTTACGGCGTCCTCCACTTGTTGCATATCTCCGCAAACACTTCGGGATGGAGAGACCATTCCCCCGGATGAAATGATTGTCTGCTGAGATAATCCGCTTCCCAGTTGTTCACACTCGGAATTTGGATCGCTGACAGCGAACAGCTGTGAGCCTCTGCCCACTCCAGAATTCGAGATACCTCCCTCATTGCTAGGGAGCTTCTCCGTTCCCCCCTGATGGTTGATTTAAGCCATCTAGGTTATATTGTCTGATAGGAATCTAATAAACCAGGAGGTGCCAAGCCTTCAGAGCATTGAAGATTGCTCAAAGTTCCAGAATGTTGATCGGAGGGAGCGTTCCTCCTGAGACCACAGGCCCTGTGCCTTCTTGGCACCCGAAACAGCTCCCTATCCTGATAGACTTGCATCCGTAGTCACAATCTCCTAGGATGGTCCTAAGAAGGATGTCCCTCGGGACAGATGATCTGGACAGAGCCACCAAAAGAGCGATTCTGTCGACCAGTTGTCCAGAGAGATCTGTTGAGACAGATCTGAATGAACGCCGTTCCACTGTCTCAGCACGCACAGTTGCAGCGGTCTGAGATGGAACCTGGCAAAGGGAATGATGTCCATACTGGATACCATGAGACCAATTACCTCCATACATTGAGCCACAGAGGGCCTTAAGGAGGTCTGGAGGGCAAGACATGCCTAAGCCAGCTTGCAACATCTCTGGTCTGTTAGAAATATCTTCATGGATATGTAGCCTATTATAGTACCCAGGAATTCTACCCTGGTGCTTGGAATAAGAGAACTCTTTTCTATGTTTATCTTCCATCCATGAGATTGAATAGGAGAGAGAAGAGATTCCGAATGGTCCTCGGCCAGACGAAAAGATGGTGCTTGTACTAGAATATAGTCCAAGTAGGGAGCTACTGCTATACCCCGGGTTCTGGCAACGGCAAGCCCCTAGAACCTTCGTCAAAATTATTCGAGCAGTAGCTAGATCAAATGGAAGTGCAATGAACTGGAAGTGTTGGTCCAGGAACGCAAACCCTAGAAACTGGAAGTGATCCCTGTGGATTGGAACTTGAAGGTAAGCATCCTTCAGATCTATAGTGGTCATGAACTGTCCTTCCTGAACTAAGGGTAGGATGGACATTATCTAGGAAATTTTAGGAACAGGTTTGCAAGAACTGGTGAGACCTGGCTGAATCAAATAATTATACACACACATATACATATACATACATAGAAATACATATATATATATATATATATATATATATATATATATATATATATATATATATATATATATACACATATATATACATACATACACACACACACACACATATATATATATATATATACACACATATATATATATATATATATATATATATATCAAAATACAAAATAACAAGAGTATTGCATTGAGCAATGATACTTTTTTTTATTGGACTAACTATACATTTATAAGTTGACAAGCTTTCGGAAGAGTTCCTTCCTTTATCAAGTCTAAAGCAATACTGACCAATTCAATGGAATTTACAGATTATATCTTAAAACACAGAATAGCTAAGAAGACAGTGTAGGGAGAGGAGGAGGTGTCGTAAAAATCATGAGGGGGGCTTAGGTAACAGGCAGACAGTGTCCAGTGTAGGAGAACAGACAGGGGAAATATATAGCTTTACATAGAGCATATACTGACAAAGTTATATATCAACATTGAATCAATATCTATAAAGATGTGAAATTGTATATACAGGGGGAATACAAAAGTTAAAAAAGACAAAAGTGTGGACATAGGCTTACCTGTGTACCTATGTATCAAGAATGTGGAATATACAATGTAATTGACTAAATGAAAGTACATTACAAAAAATTTTGATAATGTGTTAAGAATCCAGAGTCCACATTTAGTCCAGAATTAAACAGTTTGAAGTGCATTATCATTTTCATTTAAAAGGTTTTTCTTTCCATGGTGTTTTTGAAGTTGCCTCTGAGAATTTTGATTTTGAGGTTTTGGATGGAGTGGTCAGGTTGGGTGAAATGGTGACCAACAGTTGTGCAGTATTTTGTTTCACAGTGGTTTTTGATTGAGTGTCTGTGTAAGTTCATTCGAAGGTGCAGTTTTTGGCTTGAACATTTTCAAAAACCTTGAACATTTTCATAAATCATTTAATCTATTTCATGCATCAATCAAGCTTAAAATTAACTTTTCTAGAGATTGTGTCAGCTTCCTGGAT
>NC_069503.1:206801353-206808853 GCF_027579735.1 Bombina bombina | reverse complement strand
ACAGTTATCCTGCAAAATCGATACACTCTCGCAAGCCTCAATACACCTGGGACGTCTGTGGCTCATTTAGCTTGACTTACCTCTGTCTGCTTCTTTTCTCTCCCTCCTCCCCCACCGGTGCTGCGCGGGAGGAGGTGAGCCTGCAGCTATCGAGACATACCGGCTTTCTCCCTGACCTGCTTGTCTGCTCCCCCTGGTTGAGGCGCTGCCCGCTGAGTCGGCTCTGGTATTTCTCTTACAGCATCTGAGGCTTCTTTGGATCGACCGGGACCTGCTTTCCTTGGTCTCTGAGTTCCCTCCTCCCCCACCGGTGCTGCGCGGGAGGAGGTGAAAATATACCCGGCAGACCAACAATAAGAGCGCTATTCTGCTTACCTGTCTGTCTCTTTGCGGCCCCGTTGGGTCTGGTGGACTGGCTCTGGTTTGATCGTTTGGTCCTTTGGGGGCCCCTGCCCCGTCTCCTAACTAGACCGTGGTTTCCTTGTGCTCCGGAGCCTGCCCTCCCTCCTCCCCCACCGGTGCTGCGTGGGAGGAGGTGAACTGACGTGGCCGGTGTGTGGTCCGGTCCCCGGCGCGCCTTGCTGACTTGGTTGGCTGGTGCGGCGGGAGTTGGGGCGCCGCTGGTCGCTTGCTGCCTGGCTCCTGGCGTCCTCTCTGATCAACCCCGGACCTGATTCCCTCCTGACAGCTGCTCCGCCAGTGTTACACGAGTGGAGGTGGATTTTCTTTGGCAGCATCTGAGAAGGGGCTAAAAGACCGGTCCAGCAAACATACCCTTTATATGTGGCCTTCCCAGGCAGGGGTATACGAATGGAAACCTGTCTTGTCCTTTCTTTAAGCCAGCGGTCAGCACAGTTTGGACAGAAATTCACGTAAGGGGGTAGCGGGCAAAAAGGAAAGGTAAGCTTCACCGCTTTTTTCTTTTTGACACAAACTAAAGCTTGCTAAGAACATATCATGCTGAGATGAATGACTTTATACAAAGGAATATATTAACCAGCATATGAAATATCTTTTTTCTTTAAAACCTCAATACGTGGAAAAAGTGCTGATTAAATAAGATCTGAGTTTATTCATCTAAACTGAAGGAGGAGAGGGATAAAGGGGAGAGAGGAGAAGAAGAACGGAGGGGAAGGAAAAGAGGACTTAAACCAATACTATCTTCTGGGGACTATAAGGCTATATTGTTAAAATAATCTATTAATCCATAACTACTGCATGTCTAACATACAGCCTAGCAAATATTAAGAAATATAGCAATGTATAGAGTCAATTTCTGTTGAGTATAAGTAATTGTAAT
This sequence comes from Bombina bombina, assembly GCF_027579735.1. Taxonomy (NCBI): domain Eukaryota; kingdom Metazoa; phylum Chordata; class Amphibia; order Anura; family Bombinatoridae; genus Bombina; species Bombina bombina. The sequence continues at coordinate 206,807,553 of NC_069503.1, read as the reverse complement.
TAATTGGTGTTCCACTTTGTATAACTTCACTTTCTAGAAGGAAAATCCCCTTAAAGGGTTGCTACTTTATCTTTCTCCTTTTTGGGTCATTTGGTTACTAAGAAGGAGAAGGTTTACCTTAGTTTAAATGATTCTTTCAGAATTTATTGTAGCCTTTAATAAGGCTTTTAGTTCAGGAGCTTTATAAAATATATCACAAATCTTAAAAAACCATACTATATAAATAGCTCCATCAACCTTGACCTCTACAATTCTCCTGTCTCCCATTCTGATTACAGATATCCCAGATCAAGAGATACCTGGGACAAAGTAGCTGATTAAGACCAACAAATCAACCTCTCCCTAACACATGTACTAACATATTTATATATTTGACATCTCTAAGGCAAGCTCATACTGTATAAATTTGTCATATAGTGAGTAGCCTTATATTTATCTAATTTATTCTAAAGAGAGCCAAGGGACCCCAAGATCTCTTGTCTTCCGGCTGTGGCTGCCTAACACACTTAATTCACCTCCCCCCTAAAGGGGGAGAGAGGAGAGAAAGGGGAAGGGTCCCTTCTACCTTCTCTCCCACTCTATCCCAACACTTTGCCAGCACACCCGTCCTTCACCCCTCACTCCCCTTTTTTCCTTGCTGACTGGGGTTTATTCTCCTTTTTTTTTTTTTTTTTTTTTTTTTTTTTTCTTCTCCCCCTTTAAAACAATAAATAAATAAAATTCACTTTAAATTCACTCTAAATTCACTCTCTTCACTTATAGTTTATGGATAAATTCCTTCACACTCACGGTAAAACTTCACCTGCAGCCATGTCGGCTAGACAAAGAGATAAGAAATATAAATCTGTTCCTGAGGTTCAAACAGAAATACAGGCACCTTCCTGCGACCTTTTAAGCACCCAGGAACATGTCGATGTACAATCTCTGGTCTCCAAAATCTCTGACGCACTCACCCCTAAATTTGACTCCTTAAAAAAGGAGCTCAAACAAGATATCGCTTGCTTAACCTCAGAGGTCAAACAATTTGCTGAAAGATTTTCTGAGGTTGAGCAAAGAGTCTCAGATCTTGAAGACCTGGTTTCAAATCAAAATGACAAATTGGAAGCCATGTCTTCAGCCCTTATCAAAACACAAAATAGAGTCGAAGACCTTGAGAATCGCTCAAGGCGTAATAATTTAAGATTAATAGGCCTTCCTGAGAGTAAACAGCCAGAAGACCTTAATAAACTATTTACACATACCCTTCCACACTTACTACAGATACCTGAGAACTATCCCAAAATAATAATTGAACGAGCACATAGGATGGGACCAATCTCCTCTGTCAATATCAACAAGAAGGCTAGACCTGTCATAGCTAAGTTCCTGAACTATCAGGATAAAATTATGTTTTTACAACAATATCGCAAACACCAACCCCTAATGGTTGAAGGTGCCAGAGTCTTTATATTTCAGGATTATGCAGCAGAAACAGCACAAAAAAGAAGGGATTTGGCCCCAATGTGCACGAAATTTATACAACAAGGTCTTCGTGCTACTATCATACACCCTGCCAGACTCAGATTAATGATTGACAACACAACACATTTTTTTGATACAGCCCTTGAAGCAGAAAAATTTTATTCTACGCATTCCCCCCCCTAAAAGAACATAAAAAGTCCAGACTTCTCCAGGTTAGGGTAATAAGTGCTATGGGTAATATAGCTATTTTTTTATTTTCTAGATGGTTGGTTTTTTTTTTTTTTTTTTTGTATTTCTTTCCCTTCTCTTCTCCCCCCTCCCTTCCCCCCCCTTTTTTTTTTTTTTTTTTTTTTCCTCTCTCTGTTTCTACCTCTTCTTTTCTCTCTATAAAAAATGACGATGATGGGCCTTAAACTTAAATTAACCTCATGGAATATTGGAGGCCTTACCTCCCCGATTAAGCGGAAGGCAATACTTCTTCAGTTAAAAAAGATCAATACTAATATAGCCCTTTTACAGGAAACACATCTAAAGTCTGAAGAAATTTTAAAACTTAAATCGTCTTGGGTCAAAGATGTTTTTTTTTCTTCTACAGTAAAAAGAAAGAGTGGGGTCGCGATCCTCTTGGGGAAGAGACTCCCCTATGAGGTCATACAGGTAGACACGGATCAGGAGGGTAGATATTTAATGTTAAAAATTAGAATTGCAAAAATATTATATACACTCTGCAATGTGTATGCCCCTAATGTCTTTGATCTCCCATTCTGGGAAACATTGCAAAACAAACTCTTATCATTCGCTGAAGGTCATCTGGTCCTGGCTGGCGATTTCAATATGGCTCCCCAACATCCCCTCGATAGGCTTAGACAAAACTCTGCTTTAGTTAAAACCAAGAGAGACAACCTAGAATCTAAATTATTTTTGAAACTTCTCCGCAATTTAAAGCTTTGTGATATTTGGAGGATCCAAAATCCGGATCTTAGAGACTTTACTTGTCATTCGAAAGCGCATAAATCGCTTTCAAGAATCGACCTGTTTTTAATAGACGAAAGATTCTGCAAGTCAAAAGTAACTGCTAATATTTTACCTATTACTATCTCGGATCATGCCCCGATTACTCTTGAATTTGATTCAATTCTGTCAGGGAATAAGAATTTTAGTTTTTCTTTTCCACGTCATCTTGCAAATGACTTAAAATTTAAGAACTGGCTCATTTCCAGATTTCGGGAATATGTAATCAATAACCAACAACATACTTCTAAACCTGCTTTATTTTGGGAAACCGCGAAGGCAGTCCTTCGTGGGGAAATTCTAGCCTACTCTATCTTCAGAACTAAGAAAATGAAAAAAAGGGAGATTGAGACATTAAGGGCTGTTACAAATGCATACAATCGTTATATCTTAATTAAAACATCTGAGAACTGGTCTAAATATAACGCGGCACTGGCGGAGAGAGACTCTCTCCTGCTCTACAAAACTACCCAAAGAGATCTGAGGCTGAAGGCCAAACTGTACCACTATGGCAATAAAACAGGGAAGCTTTTAGCAAACTTAGTGAAGATTGAAAGAGGCTCATCTATAATAAAAACTATATCATGTGGCAATAAAAACTTTAACTCTCCCGAAGAAATATCTAGAATATTTGCAGAATACTATGAGTCTCTGTACTCCTTAAAAAACTCTAATATCTCACACCGAGAAAAATTTTGGAATCAAATAACCTTTCCAACCCTGACCCCAGACTTATTGGAAACGTTGCAATCTCCTTTTACCGAAATAGAAATTGCCACAACAATTCAAAATCTTCCCTCTAATAAAGCATCAGGACCTGATGCACTTCCAAATGAATTCTATAAAATTCTGTCTCCCGAGATAATAAAACACTTAACTTCTCTTTTTAATGACATATACATATCAGGCAACATCCCAACTAAGGAATTCACTGCCTCATATACAACCCTTATCTTGAAACAGGGCAAAGATCCGGAAAAAAAAGAGTCATACAGACCCATCGCGCTCCTTAATACAGATTATAAACTCTTTACATCTATTTTATCAAACAGACTTCAACCCTTACTCTCTTCCATTATACATAGTGATCAGGCAGGTTTTCTTTTAGGGCGAAACTCATCTGCTAAGATAAGAGAGGTATTCACGACAATAGAATGTCTCAACTTGCTGGACTCGGAGGGGTTGGGGGGAGAGGACACCTCTGATAAAGCAATTATATCCATCGACGCCGAAAAAGCGTTCGATTCGATACATCACGATCACTTGTGTTTCACGCTACAACAATTTGGCCTTGGAGGTAATTTCCTACGCTCCTTCAACAATCTATACAGCAACGCATATACAAGAATTTTAGTTAACGGGGATATGACTTCCGATATAAGATTAAGGAGAGGGACTAGACAGGGGTGTCCTCTCTCCCCTCTCCTGTTTGATCTGGCCATTGAACCACTTGCCATCCAGATTCGCCATCAACTTCAGGGGATTAAAATCAAAGGGAAAGAACTGCAAATTGCATTATATGCAGATGACGTATTGCTTTATATCTCTAATACGGCCAGAAACATCCCAAAACTTCTTGCCATTATAGACCAATTCGGTTCTTTTTCCGGCTATAAAGTAAATGTTTTAAAATCGGAGCTTTGTTGGATTACACATACCAAATATTCTTCTACAAATATCCCATTTACTATAGTTCAAAACGCATTTAGATATCTAGGCATATGGATTTCTTCTAATCCTAATGCCTGGTATGATCTAAACATCCCCCCGGTACTTAAAAAAATCAGAGAAGCCTTTAAGAATTGGCAAAAACTACCCTTGTCTTTGTCAGGCCGGATTGCACTTTACAAGATGACCCTTCTCCCCAAAATTTTGTACGTATTTCAGAATACACCACTCATCTTAAAAACAAAAGATATTTTATCCTTTAACTCGGCGCTCTGCTCCTTCCTGTGGCAAAACAAGAAACCTAGGATCTCCCTATCCAAATTAATGCTTCCGGTTGAGCAGGGGGGATTCTCTCTGCCAGATATCCGATTATACAATATAACCTTTCAGGCTAGAGTAGCAATGGACTGGTTAACCAATGCTAACTATGTAACAAGCCTTGAACACGAAAAAAATATAGCCCACCCATGCTCCCTGACAGCGCTATTACATTGTGATAAAAAGATAATTCCACCCATATTAAAGAAAATTAAGTCCATCTACAATCCAATCCTGATGTGGAAAAAGGTCTGTTCAATGTTACATATCCAGTCTAGAATCTCACGATACTTACCCTTCTTAAACAACCCACATTTCCAACCGGGTATGCAATCTGCTCTTTTCTCTAACTGGAAATCCCTAGGCCTTCAGAACATCCACCAACTACTTGACCCCCAAAATAAATTTATTAAAACCTTCGAGTCTCTTAAAAAGGACTTTCATATTCCCAATAAAGATTTTTTCGCTTACCTGCAAGCACGACACTTTGCTTTTGGGTTGATAAGCGACTTTGGTTGGGAATGGTCCTTAGGTACACTTGAGAACTGGATCCTACTAGCTAAGAATGGTTTGACATCCATTTCCTACATATACCAGAAACTGGCCTCTTTTAAAGGCCCAGAAATATTAGAAAACCTGCAGGCTAAGTGGACAAATACTCTATCAGAAAACTTAGGAGAAACTTCCGTAATTACCTTATCAATTCAAGCGATAGCTCGTGCTACCCTTTCCGCTACTTGGAGGGAGTCACATGTTAAATTATTATTTATGACATACTTTTCACCGGAGAAGGGAGCTAAATGCCGAAGTAAAACTTTTAATAAATGTCCAAAATGCTCCTATCCCTCCGCTAACCTTATCCACATGTTCTGGTATTGTCCAAAAATGAGGAATTGCTGGCAGAAAATACAATACTGGATGATCAACGGTCTAAGAATATCTTCATTGACATTATCCCCTTTAAATATAATTTTCCCGCTGGAGGAATTTGGCCTCCCTCGAGATAAACTTAAAATAGTTACTTTGATAATTCTCGCTGTCCGATACTTAATACTGAAGAAGTGGAAATCTCGAGTAACACCAAGTATATCAGAGATAAAGAATTGTTTGAAAAAACAATGCATAATAGAACAGCTAGATACTAATTTACAGAGTGATCAAGAAGTGGGGAATTTCTTCTCTAAATGGTCAGATTTCATTAAAACCCTACCCATAAGCGAAATTGAACATCTGATTTATCCCTTTAGAAATTCGGAGCTGGTTCTTCTGGGAATCTGGTAGATCTTTGCGAGTTATTTAATAATTAATTAAGGTCCTGATTTTTGTCTAATCAGTCTGTTTTTGCTTTTTCTCATTCCCCTCTTCTCCCTGCCTTCCCCCCACTCCCCCCCCCTTTTTTTTTTTTTTTTTTTTTTTTTTTTTGTTTGTTGATTTTTGTTTTTGTTTTGTTTTTGTTTTCTTGGTTGTTTAAGGAAAAGGATAATGGGCATCAGATAGACAGGTTTAAAGTATCATGCTGCATATTCGAGGAGAGATAAAATATATTTTACAGTTTTGACTAAGTTCTGTCACTATAAGAACTGATATTGATGTTTTTTCTCTTTTTTCTTTTTCTTTTTTCTTTTTTCCTCATCCATTTATGCATGAAATTATGTTGTAATGAAATCTCTGATGCTTGTGAATAAAAATAGATTGAAAAAAAAAAAAAAAATTGTATGCTATATTTGAATTATGAAAGCTTA